>NW_011887838.1:407131-409118 GCF_000806365.1 Fopius arisanus
TTTTTTTTTACCCTCACTAACCCTCCCTCAAAATGACCGATGGGACGAAAAAAAAGTATTTACAGGGGTGGGTAAATCGACTCAGGGGGTGATTCTGAGTCGATCTGTACCTATAAATTTCGACATTTTTTTTCACCCTTTTAGGTAGCCTTATTCAGTCGTTCGGTAACGACTTTTTTCGATTTGGTAGCTTAATTCGCTCGTTAGGTAGCGTTATCCGGGGCTTTGGTAGAGGATTCGGTAATCTCTAGCCAAAACCTGCCTTACCTACGGGGGCACCGCCACACCGGGGGTGTAGTAAAATTTTCAGGTAGCGGAAAGGTCCTCCGACGCAGGGAGCCCTTAGGTAACGTGTTTTCCCGGTTAGGTAGCATAACCCTTACCGATTATCTAAATCAATCGGGTTCGCCGGGTAGATAGCCGTACAGGTAGCAAATCGAAATATTGAAAATTACGGAAAGGGCCTCAGACCCTGGGGAATGTATAGGTAGCCTCTTAGGTAGCGTAATTTGGGGGTTTGGTATAAACTTTTCTGATCACGGGCTAAATCAACAACCGTGTTGGGGCAGATAGCCGTAACCAAATTTTTCCGTTTAATTATTGAGGGATTAATTCGTGACTAAACGGGTTTTAACGGTCTAAGTTTAAACTATTAATTGACCAACCGATTGCTTCCCTACCAAATTAATTTATTAAGTACCCGATGGCGTCTCCGAGACTGCCAATAATTATTCGGACTAATTGGCTAATTAATTGCGCAAGTATATAAAAGTAATCATAATTCGCGCGAGGTAGCATGATAGCTGTTGTGCATCCCAACCATTAAAAATGCCTTAACTAAAAGGTAGCGTCCCAATGCCCAACCGGAATCCACAAAATGGCGGACAATTACGTTCCGGGGAGCAGGATTGCATCACCCTCTCGAAAATCATCCAGCCCGCATAAGGATAGCAGGAAAATTATAGCAAAGGTAGCGAGAGGTTAATAAGTAGTTGGGTCTTTTCCTGAGCCTCTCGGTGAGCTCGGAAAACCCAAAAGAAAAGGTGGCTATCGTCGAAGGTTAATTCTGAGAGGAATCAATTATGCGTGAAAAATGGGTAGCGATCATCGGAATTTCGTTAGCAGAGAGCGTGAAAAATAGGTAGCAATCATCGGAATTTTAAGTATAAGAGCGCAGAGAAAATAAGTAGCGATAGGTAGCATAGGCGAGGGGTATTCCGAGCCACGTGGAATGCCTCATCCCGTATATTTCGCCTTTCTGTGGCGAAATGAACTCTAAAAACGACTTAACTTAATTAGGTATCATTTAGGTAGCATCAGGGAGCATCAGGTAGCATTAGGGAGCATAGGTAGCCGTTGAGAGAGACTTATGACCTTCTCAACCATGAGTTTCACGTATGGCGTCATATCGCAAGGTAGCGACGCCATTTGCGATTTTTCGTGTTCGCGACACATAATCACCCGAAAACCACACTTCCCGCACTCATTTTCACTTAATTAAGGCACGGGTACTTACAAGGGTGCCCGGGGAGTCTCAGGAATGCAATTTGTCGGGTGCAGATAACTATGGGGCAGAAGTATGGCATCTTTATGATGCACTATATAACTTGCACACACGTGTCTGCGATAACGGCCCGAGGTGAACTAACGCCGGCCGGTCGCGTGGTTCCGTTCGAACCTTGTGACCTTGGCCGGGGAATTAAAATATAATAATTCCCGGCGAAGGCACGATATTGGGGAATTTACGATAATCTGAAAAATGAAAGGGGACTTTATTATAATTTATGGGAGGACCTGAAATAATAAGAGGGAGGGGATTCTCAATAATTACTCGGGGGAATTTATAAATTAACACTCTGTATTCTGGTCTCATAACAAAATATTAACATGAAAAATAATTCGGGCCTTTTAACTAATAACTCGAGGGTGGGGGGTAAGGCCAACTCACTTGCGGCTACGCGAAATAATATAATAAAAAGAAGGGGTG
>NW_011887838.1:413423-416324 GCF_000806365.1 Fopius arisanus
TTTTTTTTTTTTCAGGGGTTTTTGTGGGAGATTTTGGAGGGGGGGAGCGGATTTCAGCCCCGTCTACGCCTATAATCAGGTAGCTAATCAGGTAGGGGCCCTCTCCGGAGAGGGATTGGGAGTCTTCGAACGAAACTCACAAATACTAAATTTTCGGTAACTATAACAAATCCTAATTTATCGGTAACTGTAACTAAACCTAAATTCTCTGAACCGTAGAAACCCTGGCCATCCATGCAGGCGAGGGGGCTATTTTCGCTCACATGGTCTTCCACCCGTACTGAACTGAAGAGTACCCCAACCCTCTCACAACTAAGGGAGCGTAGGCGTCTCAACCTAACCTATGAGTTCTCCTATCCAATTAACCAAAAAGGGTTCCAGGGACTACCGGAAGCACAGTATATCGGCCAATTTTCCTCGATAATCCCCGACCCTTAACCCGACTTCCCGCAGACAATTCTCAATTATTATAAGGGGGATTTTAGGGGAAATTTCAACTATTTTCTAATCGATAACTATAACTGAATTTGTAAAATAAAATAAAATATGGAATAAAAAATGGGGCACTCACGGGGAATGGTGTCTTCAAAAATTCTCTCCGCTTTCTTCGGCGTCTCTCCTTCTCCCTTCCTTCTCCCGGCTCTCCTCGGATTCTCTCCACCAGATTCAGCCGGACAATCTTCCTCTGCCAAAATCTGTTCCTCCACACGAGATTGTTCCTCGCAATAAAATCCTTGCCTCACAGTTCCACACAATATTTATCTCTTTCTCAATAGTTCCTCTCGAACACGAAATCCTCCACAGTATCCTTCACTCCCTTTCCCCTTCATTGATACTATATTTAGTCCTTACACCCTTTCTTCTTCACACAGTATTTTTAGTCCTTCACACTCTTTCTTCTTTAACCCGGCAGTGACTCGTGGGGCGGCTGTTGCACGATTGATAGCTGCCAATCATTTTCACTTCTTCCTTCCTGATTCTTGTGAGGGTCATCGGGTGTCCTTCTTCTTCTTCTGTAGGGGCTCGCTCGAGGGATGTCTCTTTCTTCCGGGGTCACGTGGGATCCTTTTTAATGATGTTGATGCGTGAGTGTCAGGGGTAGGGAAAACAGGGACGGGGGTTAGGAGTATCTGGGGATGGGTTGCACAACGGTGGCAAAAAAGATTACTTAAACCTAACTTAACCTATCAAAAATAACGTGTATTAATTCGATGGCGTGGGGAAGGGGGGGGGGGCGCAAAAATCTGCATCGTCACAGAGTCGGGGGGGGTAGTGCATATGTGGGGTTTACATAACCCCATGTTAAACGACTCCAAACCATTATTTTCTTTCCTTTCTTTTCTTTTTCTTTGTCTTCTTGGGCTTCTCGCTGACTCCAGGAATGAGGAGCTGGAAGGAAGGCTATTCAATTTGTAAGAGTATTTTTCTCGAGTCAACACCCCGAGATAATCCTCAAATTACTCTGGCTGCCGCCTCTATCGTTCACGATTGGGCGCCAGTTAAGTTTTTCTGGAAAACCTGACGGAAAACCAGCCGCGAAAGAATTTCGTCAACTCCGCGGACTTTCGGTAGCGGGTCTCACAATACCGAGCCAGCATCAGCATGACACGATAGAGTGGGCGAGGTTCACCAACGTACGAGTAACTCCAATCACTAACTTCCGCCGCCTACGGCATCGTCATCGATATCTTTCGGGGGACGTATCCCCCGAGACTCTCGTAGAGAGATGTGACCATCCCACGCTGGTGGTACTTTCTCCTCTGGGGTGGCTCAACCCCAAAAGAGACTCAGATTACCTGCGAATCCTTCTCACCCAGCAGGGCGCCGAACTTCTCGAGACACATGCGACGCAGGTATCTGGAGACCTTTCTCACCCACCAAACGTCCACTCCAACTCGAGAGCTCGGTAATAGCAATCTCATCGCGAGTCTAAACCAGACTTACTTCCCATGGAAGCGCGTGCAACCGAACCGACTGTAAACGCCTTGCGTCCCAGCCCTTAGTCCACCCCAACACCATGTTTTGCCCTAGAGATGGATCTCTGTCGCCTCGGACTCTCGTCCGCAACCTCAAAGTAATCCATTTCACTGATCAGGGACGCATAAACGTCCTCTTCTCTCGCTATTCCAAGATTCCTTGGAACCACGTACCCCTCATAATCCCGGCAGGGATTATTGTCACCAACTGATCCCGAGCTCCTAAAACATCCGCGCGAGACCCGCACTCAACGCTAACTGCCCTGAAATCTCCCAGGGCCTTCTCCCCCTAGTCTGAGCATCTCAGCGACTGTGGGTCATCCGTTACCGCACAGCCACCAATCAACTCAACGGGATCCCGGCAGAGCTAGTCCTTTCACCTAGCCGTTGGTCCCTGGTCTAAGTCGACGTCGCCATTCAGAACCACTCAGTTGGAACGCCTGTATGTCGGCCCTGGACTCCCTAACACAGCTGGGTGGATTTCCGAATTGGCGAACAGCTATCGCCAGCGCCATCATAGTGTTCTGAAACATGGTCTCACCCTACCGCCTTTCTTCTCACTATGTGATTTGTCTCATTGACCTTCGGAGCGGCCTGATTGGCCGTCGTCGGATGTTCTACTCTTCTTTCGCTCGGCTCTTTCAGCCGGTGTTAGATGTCGTTCCTCTCGCCTAGTGATTTCTCTAGTATTTTCTGTAGTAGCGAGAAAAATCGCGTTACAAATTATTTCACAATATTCTCTATTCAAGCCCATCGGTCACACTTATTTTTATCTCCCATTTCCAACGTTTTTTTTTTTTTTGGTACAGCGGGTCCGACCAATCATTGAAACCGATTCCAGGTGCTGATATTTTCATCTTTTCGGGGCGGTAATTATTGCGGGGCGGGTCCTAACCTAATCCTTATCCTAATCCACAAATCCTTA
>NW_011887838.1:416487-418206 GCF_000806365.1 Fopius arisanus
GGGGGGGGTCGTAACTCAATTTTATTCCTAATCTTTGTCCTTATGCTTAACCCTTGTTTACGTATAGCGAGATCTGGCGCGCGCGTATGCGTGCATGTGCGTACGTGCACGTACACCAGCACCCCTGGTCCTACAGGCGCTTGCGGCACGCTTGCGCTGCGCTCCGGGGCCCCGTGGGCCGAATTTTCGATTTTCTTTTTCCATTTTATGTTAGAATTTGGTCTAAAACGGATTTCTATAAAAAAATTTTTGAGTTTGGACCACTCTAACTTGGTCAAAACCGCTGATAAACACGAAAAATTTTGGGCATGCTGTATCTCAGTCAACTTTCAAGTTAGAATGATCAAAATAGGGTCATTGGAAAGCTCCAGTGAATATCTAGAGCCCTTTTTTCAGAATTTGAAATTTTTGAAATCGGAATTTTTGGCAAGCAAAATTCGATTTTGAAAATTTGGGCAAGCTGTATCTCAGTAACTATTTCAGTTAGAACGATGAAAATGGACTCATTCGAAAGCCAGAGTGAATATCTGGAGCCCGTTCTGTCAGAATTTTAATTTTTTGAAATCTGAATTTTTGGCGCGCAAAATTCGATTTTGAAAATTTGGGCAAGCTGTATCTCAGTAACTATTTCAGTTAGAACGATGCAAATGGATTCATTCGAAAGCCAGACTGAATATCTGGAGCCCATTGTGTCAGAATTTTGAATTTTTGAAATCTGAATTTTTGGCGAGCAAAATTCGATTTTGAAAATTTGGGCAAGCTGTATCTCAGTAACTATTTCGGTTAGAACGATGAAAATGGATTAATTTCAAAGTCGGAGTGAATGTCTGGAGCCCTTTTCTTCAGAATTTGAAATTTTTGAAATCTGAAATTTTGGCAAGTAAGAAGGTTGAGTTAGCCCTCGGGGCGTGATTTTTAATTTTTTCATTTTTTGACCAAATGGCACTTCAGAACACCCAGCTAATTTGTATTTCCTATTTTCGTTTTTTCCACCCTATTACTTGGACACATTGGTATTTCTATTTTATAATTGTTTACCTGGATACCCCAAGTCTTAAGAGGCACCGAAACCGAAACTGAAACCGAAACTGAAACTGAAACTGAAACTGAAACTGAAACTGAAACTGAGACTGAAACCGAAACCTTTAAACCTTTAAACCCTTAACCCTTAACCCTCGTTCAGTCCAGGCGGGTTCGGGAGCAGGTATGAATCGCACACGCTACCGGACCCGCTACGGGACCCGCTACCGGACCCGCTGCCGGACCCGCTACCGGACCCGCTAACATCGGACTCGGTATCGGACATGATACTTATGTTACATATAGATGGTGTAACGCGATTTTTCGCGTTAATAATAATTTAAAATATTTATTGGAATAAATTACGCTCTCTGATGTACCGATTGGGTCCGCCAAATCCCCACGCGTGGGAAGTTGAGGTTATAGTACTGAACCTCAGCTGCCAATGAGACTCCTCTGTCGGAACACTGGGTTCTCCACTCCAGAGAACTGTTCCATGTTAGATGGGGCGGGCATTCAAATGGCCAGGGGGCTAGATAAGGGGTTACCTGGACGGCCTGGTTGGGGACATTTGAATTCGGCGCGCTCCAGGAAACGTTACCGGCAGGGATATCCTCGCGGTGGTGATAAGTACCACGGGTGATCCCCCACGCACTCCAACCGCGTGAGTCGGGAGTGGGGAGCAGAGCTACTAGGGAA
>NW_011887838.1:418996-427863 GCF_000806365.1 Fopius arisanus
CGCGGATGCTATGGAACCGGCGAAGGTAACCAATTCCCCGGACTTACGGAACACTCCGGGGAAACATCGTTACAATGGACGTGGTACATATTATCACATTATAATCACATTAACAAAATAATAGAAAATTGAGCACGATATTCGGCAGAACTATACATATATTGTGACGAAATTCCCGGCGAATCCGTCACCTGTATTCCCGTAGGGTAACTACCTAGATTAAGGGCGAGAGAGAACCGCGAAAATTTAATAAAATACTCGACCAACACGAATCCCGGGACCCGCATCTATTAGCTACCTGCTACCTTAGTAAAACTCGCAAAAGCTACCTGCTACCTTAGTTAAACTCACGAAAAGCTACCTGCTACCTTAGTAAAACTCGCAAAAGCTACCTGCTATCTAAATAATAGCCGGGGAAAAGCTACCTGAATAATCCCCGAGTAATTAGCTACCTGCTACCGAATCTCCTCTCGGAGACAGCTACCTGATACCTTTTCTAATTTTCCCCCAGGCTCGCGACGCTAAGACAATCATTAAAGTAGTAAGTAGAGACAGCAGTTAAATCCCTACAGTTTAGATGAACCCTGATAAAAATTCGGTTACAGTTATCGATTAGGAAATAGTTTAAATTCCCCTTAAATCCCCCGTATAATAGTTGAGAATTGTCTGCGTGAAATCGGGTTAAGGGCCGGGGACTATCGAGCAAAATTAGCCGAAATACTGTGCTTCCGATAGTCCCTGAAACCCTTTTTGGTTAATTGAATAGGAGAACCCATAGGTTAGCTTAAGACACCTACGCTCCCTTAGTTGTGAGAGGGTTGGGGTAATCTTCAGATTAGTACGGGTGGAAGGCCATGTGAGCGAACGTAGCTCTCTCGCATGCATGGATTGCCAAGAGCTTCACGGTTTAGCAACTTAATGTTTAGGTCTAGTTATAGTTACAGAGAAATTAGGATTAGTTAGTTTCGTTAGAAGATCACCAATTTCTCTCCGGAGAGGGTCCCTACCCGATGAGCTACCTGATGATAGGCACCCTGATGGTTGGCACCCAGAGCTAACCCAGAGTGAACCCAGACTGGGTTGTGTCCAGCAACCCAGTCTGGGTTGGGCAAAAACACAGAGTTGAGGTTAAATATTGAATTTGGAGGAGATCTAAACGCAGGGTGTTCTATGATCTTTTTCCGATTGTTGCTGAGTTATTTTAAGCATATAATGATATTGTTGAAGGATGTGGATAATTAAATGAATATGTTTGAACGCTAATGTGCTAGCTCTGGGTAAAATCCAAAACCCAGACAGATGATTTTTATTCATTAACGAGGTAGCAATGTTGGTGAACAATTCTGGGGATAACTGTATGTTCAGAGCGACCACGGGAGGTGTATTAAAATAAGGGGAAGGGTGGCAACGATTGTTTGAGGGATGAAATGCCAACTCTGGGTCAACACTGGGTCACAGTCTCCATCCCAGAGTTGTCTTTCTCTATATTTAATTTTTTTTCAATATTGAGAAATAAATAAAAGGGGTGAATAAAAAGAATCATTTAACCATTTGAATGATTCTAGGGTCACCTAGTCGTGCGGAGGCGACTTGGAATGTATTTAAAGTGAAAACTATCAACTCTGGGGTGGGGACTGTGAGCCAGTCTTGACCCAGAGCTGATAGGTTTCACTTTAAATATATTCCAAGTCGCCTGCGCACGTCTAGGTGACCCTAGAATCATTCAAATGGTTAAATGATTCTTTATATTCACCCCTATTTTTTATTTCCCGATATTAAAAAGATATTAAATATAGAGAAAGACAACTCTGGGATGGAGACTGTGACCCAGTGTTGACGCAGAGTTGGCATTTCATCTCTCAAACAATCGTTGCCACCCTTCCCCTTATTTTAATACACCTCCCGTGTTCGCTCGGAACATACAGTTATCCCCAGAATTGTTCAGCAACATTGCTACCTCGTTAATGAATAAAAATCATCTGTCTGGGTTTTGGATTTTACCCAGAGCTAGCACATTAGCGTTCAAACATATTCATTTAATTATCCACATCCTTCAACAATATCATTATATGCTTAAAATAACTCAGCAACAATCGGAAAAAGATCATAGTACAACCTGCGTTTAGATCTCCCCCCAATTCACCATTTAACCTCAACTCTGTGTTTTCGGCTAACCCAGACTAGGTTGCTGGACACAACCCAGAGTTGGACTCTGGGTATGAACCATCAGGGCATAGACGGGGCAAAAATCCGCTCCCCCAAAATCTCGCTCAAAACCCCTTGAAAAACTTATTGCGGCTAAAAGCCGGTTAGCATA
Source organism: Fopius arisanus (assembly GCF_000806365.1). Classification (NCBI taxonomy): domain Eukaryota; kingdom Metazoa; phylum Arthropoda; class Insecta; order Hymenoptera; family Braconidae; genus Fopius; species Fopius arisanus. Next base: position 421,314 of record NW_011887838.1, read on the forward strand.
GTAAATGGAACCCCCTGAGTAATGGAAAATTAACATAATATTAATACATAGTCGTAAACAGACAGAAACCCCATTTCAAATTTGAATTTGCTACGCGCCGCGAGCTAGGGAAATTCAAGATCAAGGCTAACTCGGTATCTAGCCACGCGCGCCGCCACCGGACGGGTGCACTCGAGGAGATTCGCCCCCACCCCAAGCAACAGGTTCGAACGGAACCACGCGACCGGCCGGCGTTAGTTTGCCTCGGGCCGTTGCGATAACCACGTGTGTGCCAGATATTTCGTGCATTAGACGACACCACATTCCTGCCCCAGAGTATCTGCACCACTAAAACTGCATTTCCAAGACTCCACGAGCACCCTGGTAAGTACCCGTGTGTGTAATTAAGTGCCAATAAGTGCGGGAAGTGTGAATTTCGGGTAATTAGATGTCGCGGGCACGAAAATTCGCAACTGGCGTCGCTACCTCGCGATATGAGGCCATACGGGAAACTCATGGTTGAGAAAGCCAAAAGGCCTCTCTCAACGGCTACCTATGCTCGCTAATGCTACCTGATGCTCCCTCGTGTTACCCAACAGCTATCTAATCATTTTAAACAGGGTTGTGGAATTTAGTTTCGCCACGAAAAGGTGAAATATACGGGATGAGGCATTCCACGCGGCTCGGAATACCCCTCTCCCATGCTACCTATGGCTGCCTATTATCTACGCTCTCTAGTACTAATTTTTCGATCCCTGCTACCTACTTTATTGGGTTTTCTAGGCTCACCCGACGAGCTCAGGAAAAGACCCCGCTACCTGATAAATTTTGCTACCTTTACCGGGCTTATTTTTGCTACCTCGACTGACATTTAATTGCTACCTTTTAATAAAAATTTATCGTTGACCTTCCATTTAAATCATTGCCACCGTTACATTAAAAATTTTATTGCTACCTCTTATTAAAAACTTCGGCTACCTTCGCGAGGCTGGATCAATTTCTCTGGGTGATGCAATAATGCTCCCCGAGACGTAATTGTCCGCCAGTTTATGGATTCCGGTTGGGCATAGGGACGCTATCTCTTAGTTGATTAATTTTCATGGTTGGAATCCACAAAAGCTATCATGCTACCTCGCGCGAATTATGATTACTTCTATATATATGCGCAATTTATTAGCCACTTAGTCCGACTAATTATTGGCAGTCTCGGAGACGCCATCGGGTACTTAATAAATTAATTGGGTAGGGAAGCAATCAGTTAGTTAATTAATAGTTTACTGTTCAGACCGTTAAAACTCGTTTAGTCACGAATTAATCCCTCAATAATTAAACGGAAAAATTTGGTTACGGCTATCTGCCCAGCACGGTTGTTGATTTAGCCCGTGATCGGAAAAGTTTATACCCAACCCCCAAATTACGCTACCTAAATAGGGGAACAGGCTACCTATACGTTCCCCAGGGTCTGAGGCCCTTTCCGCAATTTTCAGCATCTCGATTCGCTACCTGTACGGCTATCTACTCTGCGGATTCTATTGATTTAGATAATCGGTAAGGGTTGTGTTACCTAATTGGGAAAATACGTTACCTGAGGTCTCCCTACGTCCGGGAATCTTTTTCGCTACCTATAACCGTTGTTGAAACCCTCGCAGGGTTACCTACCCCTGGGCGCTATTGATTTAGCTAGACGTTGCGGGGGTATCTACCAAACCCTCGGATCACGCTACCTACCTGAGGAATCAGGTTATCTAAGACCTCCCTGCGTCGGAGGACCTTTCCGCTACCTTGACACTTTATTACACCCCCGACGTGGTGGTGGCCCCGTAGGTAAAACAGATTTTTGGTTAGAGATCCCGATTCCTCCACCAAAGCCCCGAATAAGGGTTAAGCTACCTAATGACTCCCTGGACCTGCGGCCCATTTCCGCTACCGAAATGGTCATCACGCTACCTCAACGGCTACCTACCCGACAACTATTCCTGATTTAATAAATTAGTCAGAAACGGGCTACCAAATTGAATAAAGTCGTTACCGAACGATTAAATAAAGCTACCTAGCAGAATTTGTGCCTTAACAATTGATCGGTGGGAATTATAAGGTCGTATCTCTCTCTCTCGCTCCAACCCGATTAGAACCCCTTGCAGTTTCCTATCTTCCCCACCTAAATAACATAAGTATTTGAATGAAATTAAAAGCCGTTCTCTCTTCCGTACTGCGTTATAAAATTCCCATTTATTATTGTCCCGTGTACATTTTATTAAAAAGTTAAATCCTTCTCTTTCGGACGAATGCCGGTCGTATGTAAAATGTAGACTGGGCAATCTATATTAATTATAAGTTTCCTAATGGACAATATTCTTTTTTTTTGTGTTTGGTCAATAGTGGAACAAGTAAAGATATCTTCTATTGGTTTTTTTTATTTTCTTACCCGAATCCTCGTCCTTATAAATGACTGAATAGTTTAGTTCAGGTTCTTGAGATTATTTCGAAGTTTGATAATTGAGGCTCTCGTCCACGAATCCACCCCTCTCTCCACGACCCGCACACTAAGCAACCGAGCAGTCCCGTACCCTCGTACCTCCACGACTCTAGGTTTAGCCTCTGTGGATAGGAAATTCTGGGGATGATCAGTGAAAAATTGAGTTTTGAATACGGTTAGAGTTACGGTTGCGGTTCGTCGATTCCGCGTAACTAAAAATCGGCTGTCGCCCTAAACAGATTTTTAAGGAGTGGAATGAGCTGCTGATTACCCCCGGAGTTTCGTTTAGGTTTTTATGGTTTTGTCGTTCCAGAGTCGTCGGAATTGCGAGAACGAAGGTAATGGTTTTGGCCGTGTTTTCGGATATCGATAAAATTGGGTTAGGGTTTTGAGTATTTGGTGAGGCCATAGAGGAAAAATCATTACAATATATATTTGTTTTTTTTCTCGCATCTGTTCGCAACGAACTTTTTCACATATTTATTCCTTGCAGAAGACTCAACTGTCTCATAAATTAACATCCAATTAGTTAGGAAGCGTGGAATCAATTTTCAAGTCAGGATTGTAGTGAATGAACATTTTTATTTTTCAGTCATTTTGTACAGAGTCCCCATACATAGCATAAGAAAATTATTCATTATCTTTTTTAGACCTCAATCTTCGATGTTTTTTCATAGCTGATCGAATCAGTTTAATATTCTCTCTATCGAGGCTATACCTTTTTCCATTTGTCGTAAATATTTCCTCGACCACTTTACCCCGCACGTGTCTAACCATACTTGCGGCTGTCATCTTCATAGTTTCCTGTGTAGTGAATAGTTGTCTCAGTTGTCTAATCTGATCCAATGTTAGTTACCGGTTTCTGTAGATTAATGCTTGCCAGGATGTAAGGATAAGCGGTGTCATTCAAGATCAAGTCCAAGCTGTTATTTTCGATCAACCAGGTTAGAAGAGCATTTACTTGTTGTATAGTTATATTTTTTGCCCTTGATGGTGGCCTTTCGCACTTGCTTTCTACGACTGAGTGTCCACCTCGTCGTTCTTGATTAATCGCCCTGAAAGTATTTCTGTATCGTAACCTTGTAGACGTATCATGAGATCATATTCTTTTGCACACCATATTCTACTTACTCATTCGGAGAATTTGCATGGTCTTCAGTGTCAATGTCTGATTCTGTATCTGATTGATCGCCCGTTCGTGGTTTCCTCTTCGCGATTGGTTTGGTTGTTTGAATCCATGCGTCCTCTTTTGATAATATATGATTATGGCCCATGCCATTTGTTTGGGTACACGCGTACGCTCTTGATGTTATGTAGTCCGCGCCCTTGTTAGTCGTTTGGGTACATTTGTCCACCGTTGATGTTATCTGCTCAGTAGTCTCGTCATGGCTGGACCAGCTCCCTCCGACTTAGTGTTTTAGTGTGGTACAAGGCTGTCACAGCCGCTTGGTGGCGCTATCAGCGCCATCGCGCTGGTCTGTTGGGCGCGTCGATCCAAGAGCAATACGATTATTGAAAAGCTCGTTGGAATCATGTATATGAAGTACCAATTTGTTATGTTAAAAGGACGAGAAAATCATCTCAATGATCAGGACAACTTTAAAAAAAAATGATATGAATAAATAAATTCACTCTGGATTTTTAAATTTATCAACTTGATTCCCCAATACGAACACTTCTACCTCTAAATTATCATTTACTGTAATTTCTTTCAATATTACTGACTGAGGCGGTGCTGTTTCTTTCTTCCTCATCAGACTCAGTTTCGAGAATGTTGCTAATCTTTGATCCTCTGTAGTATAGTTACTCCTCATCCACGACAGTGGCAAAGACAGCATACCAGTTAATACTGCTTCAAATGCGAATGGCCCAGTTTCTTCACAAATTGAGGGATCCAGTTGATTGCTGAGATCTAATTGTGATGTTTCACAGGCAGAAAAAGATAGTGTACTCATCTCTTTGAGGGACAGTGACAAGTCCGGCATTCCTTCGATGTTTGATTCTCGAGAGAAAGAAGAAGTGGAATTGTGAGCTTCTTTGAACGATGATGCTGGTGATTCAGCGGAGCCGGAGCCTGAAACAGACAATTCGGTCCATGGGAACCAAAATGGAACTGCTCCATCTCGTAATTTTGGCTTCCCGATAGGTCCCTGACCGAGAGTTTCACCGGTGGTGCTAGATAATTTGTATGTCCTGAGAATGTCCTCTTCTAGGAAATGTTTTGCACAAACCACTTGTTTGTTCACCAATGTTTTAGAACGGCGTAGAGCCTCTTGCCACTTTTTTCGGAGTTCGGGATCCTTTGGGACAGTAAAACAGTGCACCTTTTCTTTATTGGAATTATATCCAATGGTACATCCAGGAGCCAAACACGCCGGCATTTTGCTCAATTAAATTTATTAACACTTCACTACTCCACACATCACTAACAAGGCACTTCACACTAAAATTAGAGTATTTAAAATGTTTTAGACGCTTTAATGTAAAAGTAAACTTTCTAGCGTTTATGGACTTAAAAGAAAATATCGAGTGACGTCCTGATCGTTCTAATTCGCGTGAAGATTGACAGGTTGGTTTGCTCCGAAATAACGAGAACAACAACAACAACGCACCGCAACCACAGGTGACACCTGGTGGATTAGTACTCTGGTGACAAGAGTGGAGCGCGGAAGCCTTATAGACATTATTGGGGAGTTGGAGTAGGCTGGGCTGGACATAAATACGTAGATGTTTACCAAATGTTTACGTAAACAGTGCCACGCGATTTGAATATTTCAATATTTTATATTTATTTTAATTATGATTTTTGTTAATATTCTAAGGTACCTGTTTTCCACGCAACGAGGCACAATTCAAGTAGATACGTCATTTGGATTGAATCTCTTTATTCCTATTTCAGCGGTGGAGATTCCAATGTCAACTTTTAGTTTTTCATATAGGTCTGTGATTGATCCTTCTTGACTTTCATTGCGTGCAGTATGTGGGTCACACGAAGATTTCTCTTTCGGTAGAATGCAGGGTATAGTTTTACAACTGAATAGTAGAAATATATATAAACTTGTAAAAACTATACCAAAAATTAATATATTTCTTATCAGTTCTGTATTCGCATCGAATATAAGCATATTCTAATTCGGTATTTCTGTCATTTACCAATAGACCATTATTATCGTAAGTACTATAAGTTTCCGACTTAGGACTGTTTACAATGAAGTTCGCTCTGAGGAGGTTGACCGTGAGTAAGGCCGTGATCTAGAGAATTTCGACTAAAATCGGTATTTTTTGCCGTATGTTGCGTATTACTTGTTTCACGACATGAAAAGTTCCCATTTGATTGCGTATCAGTAGTAGTGGTACTGAAAATAAAAAGAGACTTACATGAAATACAAATATCTGATTTGGCAATATTTATATGCTAGCTGAATAACATTATCAGTTTTGAATGATTATATTTTTCATCACACTTTTTTTCATGATCAGTAATGAATATTGGAATTTTAAATGGTGGACATTCATTGCCATTTGAATGATCACATGCTCGTTTCTTTGATCTTTCTGTGACATTTAAGACGTTTTCGTTTTGCATTTTTTCATTTTTGAATGAGCCAGATTCTCTCCTGGGGACCCTAAAAAATGATAATATAAATTTATAAAACTGTTTCATTAATGTTTTGCACTCGTATATTCATTTCTTTCTTACTTACAATTCACTTCCATCTGCAGTGCATACTTTTTTTTCACTGGAACATCGCCTGAGATACTGCTCATTGACACAAATACGATATTTGTCATTGATAAAATCTTTTGCTGCCACAAATATTCTCTTTTTGTTAAAACGTCGAATTTCATTGGCAGTAGGATTGATTATTGCCTCTCCGCCGTATTTCTGTTCAATACAATGTGATATCCATAAATTATTTTAAAATTCAGGCCACCTTCAAGAATTAAAAAGTTTCAATAATGCAGTGGATTTCGCAATTGTCTTTCGACAATTCTGAAATCACTGCAAATAACTCAAAGTACTTTAACTCCAAAGACAAAAGTAGAGCGGTGATCAGCAAAAATTCGATCAGGTGACAAAACGCCACACTCGAA
>NW_011887839.1:0-9749 GCF_000806365.1 Fopius arisanus
CGCATCGATTTCATGTATCGAAAAGTCGATTTTCGCGAATTTTTTTTTTTTAGAAAAACTCGATTTTCTCGCGTTCTATGCGTCCTAGCGCAAAAATAGTGATTGAGCCGCCATATTTTTCCCCAAACGATCATTGGAGAATTCATCTTGGTGAAATCTAGGGGGTCTCTTTGAACGTAATTTACACGTTCATTCCTCAATTTCCCACCCCTGAGACCTAATTACCGGCCCGGCAAAAATAATGATCTGTCGATTGACCCTATCATTATATTTTTTGAGGGCCTACAGGGGCTGGCATTTAGTTGCCCGTAAAACGCGTTTTTTCTAGGGAATTCCCTAGGGACATGTCGGGCAAAAATCCCTCCACCCGGGCCTTAAAAGGGAAGCTGGAGGAATATTACTGAAAAGTCGCTGATTCGGCTAACGACAGATACCCCAGCGTTGCGTGTGGCGCTTTCCCTCTTATGGGGTCGGCTACTACGATGCTCTTGGGGTCACTCAAACCCCCAGAACTGAGCCTTTACTTTGGTCAATCCTCCTTGCGACAGCTGGGTTCCCGCTCTTTTGCGAGTTAAACCAATAGAAATGGAAAATTCGAAAAGCATCGAATTTATAGAAATTCTACTTCTGCTTTTTCCATTTTCAAATATTCATCTTGTAAAAAGAGATAAGAGTAATTAACAAAACTTGAAATATTATAATCTTTTTTTAGATCTTTTCAATGTGTTTGAACATTCGGCGTTATCAAATCAATTTTAACCACTGTGCACAGATATTCAAAAATAGGAAATCCTTTTTTGATAAATTTTTTAATTAAACCAGTAATCAAATGACATGCATTATTTTTATTAATATTAACATTCATCAGCGTGAGAACGCTGATGGATAATTAATTTTAGAGAAAAGAGGAAGGAAATGGAGAAAATGAAATGGAAGAAACGAAATGAAAAGATGTCAACGTCGCAGGCGCTAGTCTTCCCTCTAATCTCTGATTACACCTGTCCATCAAGGGGCGTCTCAGGTGTCAGAGGTGAGAGGACACTGGACATCTGAAGTGAGCGGGTCATGAGTGTACGCGTATGTGAGTGTGGAACAATTAATTCGGTGGAAAACCGAGCAACAAAATTATCAAAAATGCAACATTTTACATGTCCCATTCGATGAAAAATTCGTTAGAACTGGTATATAACTTATTTTATTTGAGTATAAAAACGTATTCGAGTAACTTCAGTTCTTATTTTGTTCTTCATTCTTGATTTCCACTTTCTTATATTCCTCCTTTGAGTGAATTAGTGGTAGGTTTTACTGGAGTTTCATTTCCTAGGTGATGATCGTACTAATCAATTGTGGAGATTACGCTGGGGTGGGATAGGTAATTTGACCAGCGAAAATGATACTCGCTGTTGGTCGATCCACAATCATGACGACGAAGGGACGATCTGCTCGGAAAACCTCCATGGTTGACCCCATCAAAGGCACCACCGAAATTACTGCGGAAATAGTTTTTTAAATATTAGGTTTTCCATTTGCATTTTTAAAGCATTTTCTTATTGAGAAATGAATAACATTAAGAAAAATTATGATTTATTCCAGTGAAAAATATGAAATGGGTATCTCACGCTGAAATTTTAGGTAAGTACTTGTTTATAATACGTTTATGTATAGCAGAAATAATTTGTCTTAATGTAGCAGCTTGCATAAAAAAAATGAGTTTGAAATATATTTATAATATATTTTTAGAAATCTTTGGAGGAATCTTCAGAAGGCGCGGTTTTCCAGAGACGATTGAGAGTTCCCTAGAATATAATTTTGGAAGGTCTTCGAAAGACAATGTATTTTTCAGATCTTTTGTTAAACGCTAGTATTTTTCTTGATGAACAGGAATATTTTTACCTGTAGCCGCAGCAGCAACTGTTCCCATTTCGTCTATATCCATCCTAGCATTATGAAGGACGCTTTCAACTTGAGATGAGCTACCGGTCAAGATTCCAGTTATATTTGCGGGATATCCAAAAAGGTCTCTGATTCCCAACTGTCAAAAAAAACGATTCGTTATTTTTATTTTGAAAGAGATTTTCTCATGATGCATTAAATTCGTCTTGATTCAGAAAAAAAATCCAAGTAAATGGTACCAATCAAACTCTTAAATACTTACGGATTCCAAGGCTGGTCGTAGTTCAATTTTGCTTTCAATACTGAATTTCGGTATTTGAAGAATAATTTCGGTTTCTTGGAGATTTGAAAGGATGTTTGCCACTGAGGTATAGGCAAGATCTTTCCACAATGTCTGGAGACCTCGAAGGCCCTTTTTGTTTGGCAAAATTGCTATCATAGACAATCTGCCATCCTGAAATTCAATTGCTTTTCATTTCCTCTTGAAGATATTACCAAATAATTACAAAATATGAAGAGATGAATGTGAGAAAATTTTAATTCATGAAATGAAGAAAAAAGTACAACTATTTTGAACAAAAAATGTTTTATCTTCGAAAAAAAATCTAATCAACTAGTGGAAGACAAGATTTATGAAAATATACCAAATTATGTTTCTGCAAAAGTTAATTGATTCATCATTTAATAACAAAACTAAAGGAATCGAAAATATATTTGAATAGTCTGGACATCTACACAAACAAAAATGTGGTGTTATCACATGTGTTATCACAATAGTGGTGTTATCACAAAAACTAACTCACCGCATATGGAATCTCAACGACCTGAGCATCGAGACTAGGTATATTCGCAAATTTATAGGTTGCAACATTCTCCATCATAGAAACTTCTTGACAGTCCGTCTTGAACGTGTGGAAACAACGTGTCCTTGTTGAGGTAGCATCGAAGGATTTTAACCAACGACCATTGAAATAAATAGCAGAGGTTAAAAGTAATTGAGTACCCGGGCCAATGTTTCCTACAAAATTATACATAAAAGTTGAAAAAAGTTATAATAATCGATTTCGCGCAACTTAAGACAATTCCATGTTTTGTTTTGAAATTTATCAACATCATTTGATAATAAATCAGATTAAGGGTATATCTTCCTTAATTTACTTAATGCTTAATTACTGCCTAATTACTGCTTAATTAATTCAATTAGTACGAAAAAATATAGCTTGTTTTATCAACTTCAATGATACGCTTATGGGTGATTCCACGGAAATAGTGATTAGCGCGAAATTATTTTTGTCATCATCATTACAAGATAATCCTTGCGACTAGAGGAGCAAGTCAGTGCTGAATGACCAGATTTTTCCTTGAATATTCTTGGAGATGATTTTTTTGAATATGTGATTTACCAGTCGGTGCTACGATATTCAAGAGGATTTACTTATTCATGAGTTTTCCAATTAACAATTTATGGAAACCCTAGGAAAAATGAAAAATCGTGAAAAGGTTGCAATATATCCTATTTCTTCAATTGACATCTGAGATGAGAACATTAGTAATTATTTTTAAAAAAGCGATTAATTTCTCGTAGTGACATGATTAATAAATGAGTGGAGACTTAAAAAAAAGCGTAATTTGTAATATATATTACGACCTTACCGTTATCTACGATTGACTGAATGTTATTTCTGGTTACTTGACGAACCCAATCATTAATGACTGCTGCAGCTCCGACGACATCACTAAAATTAATCATTCGTACATCTCCACCATAATGTGTGCGAAGCAATCTATTGTAATCTCCAGATAGCTCAATCCCTCGTCCAACCCACAGACGATTTGCCAATGTAATTTCAGAGCTAATTCTATTATCCTGTCGACCGCAAATTTAACAATTCAAATAACGGAAAATACGTGCATAAGATTATTTATAGATGTGGGATATTTTTGCGGTGGCGGAATTTGAAAAATTTAATCATCCAAATGAAAATTTCATGGCCCACCATATTTCACAGGGTAATTTATTGGGATTGCATTTACCTGGAGCAACGCTAATGCCTCTTTTGATAGAGCATGGATCTCTGTTGGATCCGAGGGAAGCCTTAGGGCTGCCAGAAGTTCCTCTCGTGTGTTTCCACCTGTTCCCTCAGACAATATTGTCAACGCAGATTTTACACTAAATGGAGAAATTATTATGTTTTCGGAATTGCCTTCACATGCAGCCTGAAATCAATGCAAACAAGTGGTTTGTATATTTTTTTTGCGTATAACTATTTTTACTTATAAATCTGCGATTCGTCTCTGATTGGATACAAACTTTTATGATTTTTTCTATCATTATACGGATTTGAATAATTTTAATTCGAATGCTCATCGAATTTCTATTCTCCAACAAAAGTGACAGGATTCAAAAATCTAGATAAAAATCAATTAAATTCTAAATGGTGATTTTACATACTGGGGTATAATTGCTTGGAGGTAATTACTACATCATTATTCGGTTTGATGGAAAAATAAAAAGATTGGAGGATAATTCATAAATATTTGAATGCCAACAGAAAATCCTGTTTGTAGATTTTTTTTTATTAAAAGATATAATTTTCTATTACGATTCTATTCTGCAGTTAATTATTCTCAAACCCAATTTTGTTTTTAGTAATCTGTTCTCAAGGACGAAAACTATTACGAAAAAAACGTAGGAACAAAATTTGGCACACTTTTTTTACTCAACCGTCAATTTCATACGAGCGAATTACTCTATCGCAATTATCCGGAAGTACATTATTCAGTGCCTCATGAAAGAGGGTTCCAGTCAGTGACTTTTATTTGAAAAAAATAATATTTACCTGTAGAAGTTCGACGTTGAAATAATTAGATCTCTGTGAATTGCCGTTGCCGATTGGATAAGCTGAAAAAAATGGAACTGTTTAAAACAGGCGGAAAAGAAAACAAAAATACTCGTTTTTTTTTCCTACGACGGAGAATTATGTCGAGTTGCAAACAGGTTTTTTTGTCTCGAAACGATGGAACGCTGGGAAATTCCCGGCGTCGAGTACACGAATAACAAGTACACAAATCAATTACCTGCAAACGTTCCACAGATTACACTGAGAAGTACTGAAATGGTTCCCAACATTTTATTTAATTCAAAGCCAAATTTGAAGGTATAATTTCGGAGATTATGGGTCTGGTTATAAGAAAAAGACTAGGAATGACACTCCGACGTGATATATTCGATGGAGTAAAACTTGATGAGACTGATACATCGGTGGAGGCAACTCGAGGCTGATTGTAGTTGCCTCCAATGGTCCTTGACCAATCTACTTCACTCGTTTCCCCCACTTTAATGTTTATTTAACGATTGTTTTCTATCATTAGTATAAGTCATTACATTATTCTTTTTTTAGATTTTTATTGCCTTTGAAAAAAAACCTTGAAATCGTGAAAATCTTGAAAAAATGGGGAATTCCCAGATAGTAATCTTTCATTTCTGCAAAACTTTCATCTATTTTTAAAAAATCTTTTAACATGAAGTTCAGTCAAATCAATGAGTTGAATTATAATACATATCGATTTTCCGGAAATGATTATTCGTTGACTCATGAAAAATAATTGACTAACAATTATTAAATAGACAAAAAAATGATTCAAGGTCTTTCAAAATTTCATACAAGTTTCAAAAATCTGATTAATTGCGTATGAAATTTTTCGATAGTGAAAATTCCCGGGAAAGCTCGCGAGTTCTGAGTAGAGGACCTCTCTCTCAGTAAAAAAAGATAAGCTTGATTTTTCCTGAGTGGAAAGTTCATTTTTGCCGATTCACTATATATCAAATTTCCCAATAGGGATACCAAGTTTACTAAAAAATAATAAAAAATATTTACCACTCCATCTAGCTCTCACTCAATCCCATCCACAGTAATGATAAGCTGCGTAATTTTTATTATTTTTTTGTAAACTTGGTGAATCCTTTTTAAACCATATCCCTCTTTAGCGCCCTTCAATACTATTTGACTGCTTCCCGGATTGCTACCCGTGTTTCTACCAAGAGAATTACTTTTTTCAGTGATAAAGAATGAAACTACCCATCAGTAACTTGTGTCTTTTTGTCTACTACGTAATTTTCCGAATGAAAGATGCAGGGAATCCATATGAAAGATATAATGAATATGAAAAGATACTTGAATAGAACGGGATGGAGTTGATCATAAAAAATAGAAAGCCCGACATATAAGTTGCGTCATAATTTGCGTTTCATAATTCTTACGGTAAATCAACCGACATGCTATTTTTGGAGAATTTCGAAGAAGTTTTCGCCGTTTGTTCCACTAATTACGAAATATTTTTTCGATCAAATTCCAGGTAATAGGATGGCACCATTTTGCCTAGCTACTCGATATTAAAATGACAATTTTGATACCTTTGTTGCCTATATATATGATACAAATAACTGTTGAATCGAGTGAATTACTGATTGAAGTTAACAGATTAGGTTTAATTGTGGCATTCGGAAAATGATGATAAAATCAATCAAGTGTATTGCCGAGAGTTTTTCCCCTTTTTTTTTTTGTCTCTGACCTCTATTCTCATTTCAAAAGTATCTGAGAATATGTTCCACCCTAGGGCGGAAAGTATTCACTTTCCTCCCGCTTTTAGGACACCAAAACACGAAGTTTCCTCTGCAGGCATTCCGAAAAATATTATATACACCTTCGGCGGGAAAACACTGACTTTCCGCCCTTGTTGCACAATATACTTGTTTGAGTTATACCCTACTATACACCATTCTTTACGCACGCTCGTAATCACTTCCGGTACCGCGGCAGCCAATCACAGGATTCCATTCATTGGCCTGAATAAGCGAAAATTTGGAGCTAAAATAGATATTTACCGAAAAGAAATCGGACGGTTGGATGCACTGAGAGAAATATTCAATAAAAATTACGTGTATTTTCCGTAATTCTGGAGCGAAATGTGGTTGTCGGAAATTTTACGGAACTGTCACGTAATTTTTATCTAAAGTCACGGAATTTTTCCGCGTCATTCCGTAATTTTTATCTGAATTATTGGTGAAAAATAACGATACCGTCACTTAAATTTTTCGAATCAACTCCGTAATCGGTAAGTGAACTGAAAGTTCCGTAATTTTTACTAAATATTTCTCTCCGTGTGATAATTAGAAGAATCTTGCGTATGTTTATTGTGAATTGAGCAATTATAATAATAAATTCATAGTTAAATTGAGGCGCAATATTTAATGGTTTTCATTGTTACCTGATAGTTGGTGTGTACTGAACTGTTCATCTGGATGCATGAGCGTGGAGATTGTGGATGTTTCCGTATTTCCAACAGTTTGCAATGGGTTTTCCATTCTGCCCATGTACAATATTGTTCCGGTTATTTCATCCTCAACGTAAAAGAGAAAAGGATGACTTGCGATGAATTTCCGGTCCGGAACACTTCCTAAATTTGCTGCTGTGTAGACAAACGACAAATTAATTAGAGATGACATAAAATAGTATATGAAACACGTGCGTTATGGATTTTTTTACTTGTGGGAGGGTTGTACCACGAGACGATAGTTTTATAATCCGACAATTAACGATTCGATTCGATTCGATTCGAATCGATTTTCATGATTTCTCATGTGGGAATTACTATGTACTTCCCGAATTCGAAAACTTGAAAATCATTACGGAAAAATATTGTCCGGGCTTTGGAGATGGGGTTTTTTCAACTCGTGGGGTTGGCCAGTTCTCGTCTTCGGCTCCCCGCGAGTAGAAAACTCCATCCCAATAGCCCGGAAGTACATTATATCATTGACATAATGAATTTTCACTAAAAAAATCATGAATTCATTGAAATTTATTTGAATTCATTTCACACACGATATCTACCGTTTTTATACTCATAAATTTAGTCATACCTGCACCAACATAACTGCTTCCTTCATCAACTTCAATTGCGGCTTTCTGCACAATATCAGATACCAGCACTTGAGCCGCTCCCCTTTTAGCTTTAGCAATACCCGTCAAAGTCGCGGTATTCGTGAAGATGCTCTTAATACCCATCTGTCCAAAAAAATGTTTAACTTTGAGAGAAAGCCACACTAAAAAAATTAATAGAAAATCTTATAGTGAATTTGGTAGACGGAGAGGAATATTCAGGAGAAATTACAGAATATTCCACGAAATCCGTCAGTGAGAATTATTTTAGGGGAATTTCTATAAGAACATAAGAGAAAAATGTGAAACCGGTATTAAATTTTCGGGTTTGTCACAGGGAGAGTACGAGACATGCTGGCGGCAGCAGCTAGTCTACTGTAGATAAGTCTATATTTTATAACCAAAGTAAACGATTTAAGAATTAATTATTGAAAAACTAGAGAATTTAACGAATAATATCGTATGTGGTAAGATGTACGGAAAAATTCCTTAAGTTTCCAACGACGAGATTGAGAATGAAAGTGCTCTTACGACAACTACATGTTAAATTTTGTTTTTGAGGAATTTTTTTCTCATAAAAATGTCCGGAAACGGTTTGTAATTGTGCTCAACATAAAGATCGTATCTTATCCTATATTCCTGAGAGCGATTCTCTCCAGAAAAAATTAATTACTCGATGTCCTTAAGGTGTTATTGGCAATATCATTTTTCAATTTTTTTTTCTAAATTTTGGAAAAACGATTGATAAAATTGATGTACAAAATATTCCATTTTTAAGTTTCATTATTATTCTGTCATTCAAAATCGATTCAAAAATTCAGGAAAATAGATACACGATTATAAAGATTTATGAGTTATATTTATGAGTTACATTTCAAAGACAAATTCTTACCTCACGTAAAACGGGTTCCATATGGCTTGTGTACTCAAGATTGAATTTCGGAAGTTTTATTTCCACTGAGAATATTTGCATGCTCCTCACGAGTCTCATCAAAATATGGGAATTAATGTTTTTAATTACTGTGTCAAGACCATCCTGAGTCCTTGGTAATACAATGTACATTGCCATTTTTTGGCCCTAATTATAAAAAAGTATAAATATTAATGATTTCTGTTTTTGGAGGTCAGCAATTTCATGAACATAATGAAAGATAAAAGACATCATAAAATTAATTACATTGAAATGAACAATGATAACGAGTAATGATTTAAGTCATTTATGTGTTCCAGATTTTTCGTTCATTATTTTACCAAATTTTTTTAGATTTAAAATGAGTTTTAGGCGCTGTAAATTTACCAGATATGGAATTTTTAGAATTTTGGCATCGAGCTCCGGTGATTCTACATAATTAAATTCCCCAACTGCCTTCATGAAAGGAACATCGATGATATTCCCTGAGGATTCGTAGAACTTTTCTGATCTAGTTTCTTGCGCTGGAAACTCATTATTCTGCCAGATCCCTTTGAAGAAGAGAGCGTTCATCACAAGCATCACCGGATTCTCCAAAGTACTTTCTGTTTACAATATAATTGCTGTTAGTACGAGGGCAGTAATGAATTAGTATTTTAACACAGACAGATCTACAGTTTGAATGGAAGAAGTTTAAAGAATGTTTTTCCACGGCTTTTTTCATAGCGAGGCCTGAAAATATCTATGTCTGCTCGACGAACCAGAAAATAATTAAACGTTTATTTTATCTATGAAAATAGCTTGAATGTTTAATAATGAATTTTTTAATCAACATTAAGGCCTGGGTGGACTACCTATAGAACGTCATCTTTTGTTTAAATTTTATCTTTCTAGCCTAAAATACATAAAAATTTGGGATAAGTTTTGAGGTCACGAAAATCACTGGATTTGGCATGAAAAAATAATGAAAAAAAAGAGGAAAAAATTTTGAAGGGCGCTAAAGAGCA
>NW_011887839.1:9759-34042 GCF_000806365.1 Fopius arisanus
TCTTTAGCGCCCTTCAAAATTTTTTCCTCTTTTTTTTCATTATTTTTTTATGCCAACTCCAGTGATTTTCGTGACCTCAAAACTTATCCCAAATTTTTATGTATTTTAGGTTAAAAAGATAAAATTTAAATAAAAGATGACGCTCGATAGATAGTCCACCCGGCCCTTAAGCAGATTAAATTTTACTCCAGGTAAAGTAGCTAGCACGTTCAAAGTACGTGCCCGATTAATAAAATAAAAATTGAAAACATCATCTCACCGTTCTCAATCATTTTTTCAATACGTCCATTGGTCAAATTTCTCACCCAGGAATTAACATCGTGAGGTACTGTGAGAGCATCAGCAAAATTAGAAGAAACGATATCCGTTGAATAAAACGTCTTTATGACTGACGCATAACTTTGTTTCAATGAAATGGAATCATCCAAATAAATTCTCGTCCCAAGTTTCAGTGGAACTTCACCAGTAAAAGGCTAAATCATCAATTATTTCATGAGATTGAACATTGAAAAATTCATTTTTATAGATCAATTTGGAGATAAACCATCAATATACCTGAAGTGAACGAAGAATAACAGAAAATTTATTTCTGGCTGCGTAGTTTCCGCCTGGGAGTTGCAAAATTGATGCCAATTCTCGTGCAGTTTCTTCTTGGGCACCTTCCCATATTAAAACTAACGCAATCTTCAGAGATAATGGAGATATTAGAATATTTCCTGTATACTTTCGTGTCATCACCTGCAAAATACAATTACCTCTTGTTAATGTGTATGCACTATATCTATGGAATATTATCTTGCGTTTGAACTTTATCTTCCTAGTGTGAAATATTTCAAAATGTTCTTGACGAATTGTGACGACCACTAGGATGATTCTAAAAAAATTATGATGACAAGATGGGTATTGCTTACGATTTCATATTAAGGCTCGGGTGGATTTTCTAGAAATAGATAATTTACTCCGAAATTCGGATTCCTAATTACTTTGGCAATTAATCGTTTTTTTCAATAATTGTTAGCTAGCGTTCTAGCGGTTGTCAACAACTAGGCCGCTAGCTAACAATTATCGGAAAAAACGATTAATTGACGGAGTAATTAGAAGTCCCAATTTTGGAGTAAATTATCTTTTCCAGGCAGTCCATCTGGGCCTTAAATGGTCATTTTTCCAAAAAAAAACCGTATTCTTTCGAAGGCTTATGTATTTCATATTATTCTTGTTGGAATATAGCCTCAGTCTTCTGTGAATTGATTTTTTCTGAGACTATGGTTTCAAAAATGAATCGACATAGAGATTTTAAGACTAAACATAAACATAAGTAATGAGGTCACGTGGCAAAGGGACTGGTGATCCTTTGTCTCGTCAGGACGATTTTTCTTTTGGTCTCGTTTTAGTCTGCTGAGGCAGGTCATAAAGAACAGACATTTCTTCGTGCCATTTTTTTTTTCAAATTATAATTAACGTATTTAATCCATTGTGTTTAAATCATTTCTCGGCCCCCAACATATTCCATTAATTTTTATTTAAAAAAATAATTGTCACTTTAAATTAGCAGACAGTCTCGGATTTGTAAATCCCCTCATTCTTTGGACCGAGGGGTAGATATATGATATAGTTTAGTGCTTTTACACTACCAAGATAAAATTCAAACCAAAGATAAGGTTTGATAAGGTCTGTATGCGGGTCTTAATACAATTTCTCCATGTACAACAAGGAAAATATTCTTTTTTCTTTCATCAAAGCAGTGAAAAGAGTTAAGTCGTCATGAATCTCATCAGCGAATATTATTATCTCCTAGTCATGAGTTGAAAAAAGTTTTCAGAGGACGATTTCCATCAAAACTTTACGTTTTCATTACAAAAGTTCTTTTTTTTTAGACAACGCAATCTGCAGAGCTAGCTCTTTTCCAAAATATATTATAAACTCGTTGGGATGGTTATTTTTTTGTGAAAATGAGAATTTTTTTAAGAATTCATAATGTGTACAATGAAAATGAATTATTCAATTATTACTTGAGTATTGCATTTTTTAAAATTGAATTTCAGGACTGATTATTTTCCTAAGACGTTAAACAACTGACCTTCCATAGATTCCAATCGAATTCCTTGAATTGTGGCCCTTCATAAGGGATGAAGTTGTTCTCCAGCGGATTGTGGGAAAATCTCCGCTGTACTTCCGGCACAACCAATCCATAACTCACAGTAATTACAGTACCCACCGTACAGAAAACTGGAAAAAATATAATACATTCCAACAATAAAAAAATCATCCGTCCATTCCTATAATCTTAATCAAAGATCATTATATCATCGACGGTAATGGTCAGTAACCGATGACCGACCCATGACGACCTTGACCCCAGCCTCCAACTGACATCCACTAAATATATGTACCACTCATTTAAGCATTTCGCAACAAAACTGTAATTTTTTTTATTGCGAAACCCTTGGCCTTGAAACTTGAATGATCACACAAATCTGGTTGAGATTCCTCAACTTGCTTCGGATCTATCTTCAAAGTGTCATTAATTTCTTTATTAATGTTATCAACGATAATTTTTTAAGACTGATTCAATTTTATATTTTTTTTTCAGTAAACAGAACTTACTGTACGCAAAGAACTTCATTATTTCATCCGCAGGCAGAAAAGTTAGCAGTGGAATAGTCCTTTCGAAGTCTTGAAACCAACTACCGCGTTCATGGTTTACGTTCAACTCCTAGTATTTCCACCTCCAGATCAACCGGACGTTTGTTAGCACTACAGTAAACGCCAATTACCAGAAATCAAAGAGGAATAATGAGGGAATGCGGGAAAACCCACTGGTGATAATAATTAAATTGTTGATACAGTCACGGTCATAGATTAAAACATAGATTTTTTATTCAGATCAATGGCCACATGTTTTTGTTGAGTATTCACAATGATGATTAATATAAACAATGATACTACATGATTGATCAATTAATGATGAGTAAAACCTAG
The DNA here is from genome assembly GCF_000806365.1 of Fopius arisanus. Classification (NCBI taxonomy): domain Eukaryota; kingdom Metazoa; phylum Arthropoda; class Insecta; order Hymenoptera; family Braconidae; genus Fopius; species Fopius arisanus. The sequence continues at coordinate 12,739 of NW_011887839.1, forward strand.
GCAATGAAGAAGTGAATGAATCATTACCAGATACGTATTAGCTGCTCCAAGGGTTTCATATCCTTGCAGATTCTGTCCTTAAATCATTAAATTAAAATGATATTACAATTAATTACAATCTCTAGAGCGTATGTGGACCAGACGGCGATTTTTGCTAAAAATTTTTAATAATTTTTCCAGAGTAGGGTAGATCATAATATGCTCTGAATGAAATATCAACTATGTGGTTCGAAAAATGTCAATTCTTCGCGTGATTGACTCCACTCGATTAACTGTGACTGTAAAAAATCAAAAAAACATTTTGAAAAAACCGCCGTCTGGCAACTCTGTATGTGGGTCCATTGAAAATTGCCAGAAGAGATTTTTTTAGTGCATAGAATTGGTAAAAAAAAACTTTATCAGAGGAATTCCCCATGACCCTTTCCTCTCAGAGATAATATGAAATAACCCGTCAACCGCAATCCGTGCGGAAAAACTTATTTTGAGTAATACGTCAGAGATATCTGGAATTGACCGAATTTATTTTTAAAAAATATGACACACATTTGTGTTGTGTGCATTTTTTTAGGGTCTTTATAAGTTCTGAAAATGAATGGAATTTCAATTAATTCATTTCAAATATAAAATTTCAACTAAAAAAATTAAATTGAAATTGAAATTTTTGACAATGACAAATTGACGAACAATTTGTATAGAATTTTTCATTAGTGAATGGGGTAATTTCTTGAAAAAAAATTCCAAAAATGGTACACCGTGAGAAAATTCAGGTAATAACTTCCGCGGATCCTCAATTTATTGAAAATTCAGTTATATTTAATATTGAATTTTCACGATGAGCCTGAAAATTTCAGCTGTTATTGAAAGATCAATCGCCATTTAACATGATGAAATCAATTTTCTTGAATTTTCTAGACAACTGGAAAGTTCAGTACTGCCTTTAATTGAAATTGAATTCAAACTCAGATAATTGAAAATTCATGTGACTGTATAACTGAACCTTCAATAAATTTCTAAATTTGTTTTTCCTGCCTTTATCGTCGACGTCGTCGTTTCTTCGGCTTTTCCGTAGTTTTCACGTTTTCTTCCTTTGCCTTTGCCTCTTTCTGAGTTTTCAGTTCCGTGTAAGTCTCTATAGCATTCTTCGCAAATACAGTTGCTTCTTCCAAATTATCGAATGTGATGTAGGTTCTTGCTAGCTGCATTACGTGTTCTTTAAGTTGATTTTGAGTTAATCCAAATCCTTGGAAGGTAATTGTACAGAAAGGCGTGAGGGTGCATATGGAGGTTGTCAGGAAAATTCCGAGAAGCATGAGAATTACGAACTGGAAGATGAGGATAATTGCACGACCTCCGTAGGTCAGGGCATAATTTCCAAAAGGTATCAGACTAGAGGCTAGGGTAGAAGACCACCCTACGTTGGTCTTCGGAGCAGGATATTTAGGAACCAACTGGTACCCTGGCTGCTGCAGGTATCCAGATACGTCGTACTCAGGATATGTTGGATAATTGTGACGCAATGTGGATCGTCCTGGACCATCACCAATCCTCTTGATACTTTGATTATTCGCAGAGTTATCAGGTTGCGAAGGTGTAATCGCGTTGGAGTAGACTGATGAAGCCAATGCGAGGAAAATCAAAACTTTGAACATTTTCAGGTTCCTAGGAAAATAAAAATTAAACACAATTAATTTATAATAATTGACAGCAAAATCATAATGAGGATTAAATAGAGTATGACCTTGTGATCTTTTATTTTCAAGATCTTTTATAAGTTTCATGTCGATTACAGACACTTTAACAAAGGGAAAAATAAAAAAATTGCCGTTAGTGCAACTTTTCTCAATTTCTATTTTCATAAAATCTTCTATGGAATTATCAACTGATAATAAATTATTGTCTAGTCGTGTACTTGAAGAATCTGAAGAAAAACTATATTTTCATGAGAGTCATTTGAAATTTAAATAAATGTGTCAATGTTTTTCAGCGGTTCACTAGTAATAATGGAAAACTATGATATTCACACTGAGAAAAATAATTAGTTTTTCAAATTAAATTGGCTGACAACGAGAAAATCCCCGTATTTCAGTGGAAATTTCCCTATATCCACTTACTTGTAAAATGCTAAGTTTATTTGTCAGAACTAAATTAATTTACTAGATTTTTTTCTCCCCGTCGGTCAAAATAATAATATATACACTCGTACCACATTACGTAATAAACAAAGATATTTGGCTACGGCAATTGGCTATTGCACTACGGCACTTGATTAGGAAGACTAAAAGATCTAATTAAGTTTTTGAACTTACCTGATTTGTCTACTTAGATCCCAATATGTAGAAAAATTCTGGAGTACTGTAAACTTTAACAGCAGAAGTCAAACTAACCCAGCAAACAATATGCTGTTGTACTTTTATACCTTTCAATGCGAATTCGAAAACCCAAAGGCTCCTCGAGACGATCTCATCTTTAGGTCTTATCCTTAGGATCATTAAGTTGTCGTTAGAGTAATGGACATCTAGAAGACCTTTAGGGACATTAAGAGGTCTGATTTGCTCACTAACTAATTGCTTTAATCTTACATCAACCTACCCCGAAGAATCCACCGTTCCAGGTGATTAAGAAAATAGAATGCAAGCAGAAATTGATTTTTTTTTCTATTTCAAATATTTTTGAAACTCCAGCGTTTAATTTGCGTGCGTAATTAGCAAATAATATAAAGATTACATAAATCTTACTTGAAAATACTTTAGTGTCTTTGCGTCTTTTTATCGAACATTTACAGAGAAACTCGCTAATTACTACTAATAAGAGAGTCCCTATCTAGTCTTATTGACAATTCTCGTATTTGGCAGGTGGAAAACATTTTGTTTCATAAATTTCTCATATATTATTTGTCTGGGATCGTCATATAATAGGAATTGCCACATTTATAGACGGGTGAACCAATTATACCAATTCGCTGAAGATATTTTCTTGAAGTGGAGCAGTCAACTCTCAGTCTGTTAACCAAGAGATTATTTCTCTGGAAAATCTTTTGCCCTTGATCATTTCAATTCAGTGACCATGTAGGTTTGATGAAGGGATTCACTTTTGAAACTTTCGCCTAAGTCAGTCAAGGGTACCAGAATCGAATGATCGGTGATGCTGTTGGGATGGGAAATGAATTCAATGAATAACTTGTCTCCATCTGAGCTATGAAAAATATGAAATTTATCCAAATTTATTGCATGATAATAGCATTGTCAGTGAAAATACTATCGGATTTCTTAATGAAATATTTATCTACTTATTACTAACTCTTGTTCAATTGTCGGCCAATAAATCGCGTTAATCATTATTTCCGTAATTAAATGGCACAGCTTAATAACTTATTAATAATTTAACATATTTGATGGACAATTCAATAAACGATTCTACATCTGAACATGAAACAAACATTTTTGTGTTAATAAAAAAAATTGAAGAATTAACGGTTTTTTACAATAAATTTAGTCTAATAATTTCTTAAAGTTTAATATCATTGAATCACTACCGCTTTTTCAACATCATAGACTCTTCGAAAATGGCGGCCCTCAACCTCTCAGTCTCATCATCACTGCTATCGTCTTCCAACATTTGGATTCTTCTTCTCTTTCCTTTAAAGTCCATCGAATCTCCTCTCTTCCTCTTGTTTCTTGATTTATGGTCAAGCTCTTCGATAATGGTAATCTCCTCAGAAGAATCTTGATTAAATACTTCATCTTCCTCTTGACTAGCACTCACACAGAAAGAATCATACAAATAAGTGTCAGGTTCAACTGTCTGCGAAAATATCTGAAGATCTGGAGGCGGAGTCTTGGGCCTTTTCAAATGAAATCCACTTCTTTTCTTGGGACTCCTAGTGCTCTGGAGATAATACGCCTTCATGTCCACTGAATCATCGTGCACCTGAGTATGACTCACAAAATCCTTGAGATCCCCTCCATCATCTTCATCAGAATCATCTGTTACTTCATAACAATCTCCAGACTCTTCAGCTTCATCATCAATAAAATTACTTTTTGCTCGATCTCTTCTCTTTCCCATTGAACTCTTTGGTTTCATGGATGAATTCCTGGATTGACTTCTCACTCTTTTATCGAATTTTTGTGGCATTCCCTGTCGAACTGCAGAATTATTTCCATTCGAGGCAGTAATTATTTTTTTATCCTTTGTATTTACAATTTCTGGATCGTTATCACTGGTTTTACTTGAAAATCGCCTAAAAGCTGTCTTTTCAATTTTAGTAGATGAAAAGTCGTCATCCGAGTCTGAATTCGATCGTGTTATGAACTCTTTACTTGGTTTTGAGAACAAAGTCGCACGAATAGCCGCCAACTTATCGTTTTTCAAGGAAGAACATGGCTGGGCTTCATTTTGGAATTTATCCCGGGGTTTATTGAAATATTTCGATGATGAAAATTCACCTGAAGACCCAGTGGAGTCACTGATTTTACTCAGTGTCTTTGTGTTTCCCTTAAAGAATTTTGACTCTGTAGTTTTAGTCTCTGATACCTCGAAGTCACTGCTCCAATCAAAATCATCGAGATCATCTTCAAACATTTTATTAATTTTGTCAGATTTCTTTGCACCTGGCACAACAGTTGAATTCAGAATACTAATCAATCTATTTTTATCACTGGATTGCTTTGGAGTTTGAGAACGATTTAGTGCTTTAGTAAGATCTGCCCTGTATGGGAAGCTTTTCTTTGTTGAGTCTTTATTTCTCTCTTGATCCCATCCAGTGTTCGAGTTCTTTGACGACGTGCGATTGGATGGCCATTGCCGTTCGACAGCATGTGCTTTAATTAGTTTACTATTTTCATTGGGTAAATGAAGCGTATCTGAGTCAGGTTTTTGATTTGTCAAAGTGGCAAAACTTGAACTGGGCTGAGGATTGAAACATTCCGACAGTATAGAAACCTGTGGCATTGTTTCTATTTTTGCCATGTCCTCCGAAAATTCAAAATCATCGTCTAAGTCAGTTAGATTTACTTCTGCAATATCATTACGAGATTGAGCATTTTTTTCTGAATGAGTTGAATTCATTACAGGATGAGAAGAGATCTTGATAGATTTGTTTAATGAATTTTGAGTTACACACGGGCTCGTAAAGTGTTTGATTTTTTTCTGAAGATTCAATTCAGTCCTAGGCCCGTTAGATGATGTGCTCTTATCATTGGAATGACTACTAACCTGACTTTGTCCTGTAAATGAATGAATATCCTTCTGAGGATTCCTCTTCATCTGATTTATTGTTGATAACGACAACTTGGGTTTAATTTTATTGCCATAGTTAACGTCAATCGTTTGTTCAATTTGGGTTTCATCAATGTCGACAATTTCTGTATTATCATTCAATAAATTTACATTGTTTATCTGTGGTTTTAGATTGGTAGAATGATGAGGAAGCTGAGACAATGGAATTATCTCAATATCTTCAGCGTCTACCAGAACTGGACTGCTAGAGAATATATCTGCTATTGGTTCATCGATTTCCATCTCCATTGGTCTAGTATTTATTAACTCTTCATCCACTTTTCTTCTGTCTGAATTCGTTTTATTTCCATTGCTTTCAATTACTACCTCTGGATTTTTAACGCCAGTAGTTATGGACTCTAAATTGAATTGCGTTGCATCGAGATCTTCATCAGAGGACTCATCTAAAATATTTTCAAATGCACCCTCAGTCAAACACTCAGGAAACTGATTATTTTCACGAGTGTCAATACCCTTTAATGATGATTTCAATTCTCTTGTATGAATATCTGAGTTTTGTTGAATTTCCTTCTCAGAAAAATCATCTACGACTGCCTCAGAATGACTGCTAATGACACAATTAACTCTCAAATTCTTCTCAGTACTTTTGTCGTCGATTTCATTAATATTATCATGTTTCCAATCAACACTTTCCAAAGGTGGTGACTCTTTTTCGTCGCATTGACCCTCACGATCAGATTCGCTAGTGTCCAACAAATCCTCAAATTTATTGCCACAATCCATGAAATCCTCCGGACTATAGTTGTCTGCAAAAATGATGCCAGGAGTCATTTGAGTGAATTCATCCTCCACAGGTTTTTCGAACTCTTTAACTGTCTCCAAGCAGTTGAGGATTTCCTCATCAGGAATTCTCAAATCACTAAAAAAATTATTTTTACAGTTCAATGTTTCGGGGACGTAAGGAATAACAAAATTTCTATTCTCCTGATTTTCATTGTTGTTGTCATCTTTTGCAGACTGTCTGGTGGCACAGAGTGTGAGGAACTCGAGAGTCTCATTATCATTAGTCAAAAGCTTAACGTCGGCCTGCTTGACGACCCCAAGGCTTATAGAATTAGTCCTAAGTGGTTGGCTGCCGTCTTGCGGAGACATCCTCGTCTTCTGTAACCTAGGGACTACAATACCATCATCGACTTCATCATTATCATTAGACACAGTTGTTAAGAATCTCATAAGTGATCCACCCTGTCCTCCATTCTTTCCACTTTCGTCGGAATTTTTCTGATTTCTAGATTTGGACGCTCGTTTCGTTTTTTTCTCTGTTTCCAATGGGGTTTTCCTTTTTCTCCCCTTTTTTTCTGGTGGACCTTTGGGTAGAACTGTCATGTGGAGCTTTTGTACTTCAGGTTCAATATCCTCAGGTATCATACGAGGACTGGAGTTATGCAGGGCTGAAATAACTCCACTCGAATGGAGAACTTTATTATTCATTGAATCACGCTTAGCTAAAGCTGCTTGGAGTGTTTGATGCTCTTTTCCATCCGTAACGAGTACAATTATGTGTCCATTCCGTTTTCTTCCTGTTCTACCCATTCGCTGGACCAATCGTGTTGGTGAGTGCTGAGAGATGTCGAAGCAGACGATTAGATCAACTTCTCCAACATCCAATCCTTCTTCCCCAACAGATGTTGATATCAAAACGTTGACTTGATTACTTCGGAAATCCTCGAGAGCTTTTTTCTGTTGCTTCTGCTTTAGACCGGCTTGGCCGACAAACACCTGAGGACGAATAAATGGCCGGCACTGAAGGAGTAAAATGTAAACTTCATTGACAATATCGCGATATTCAGTGAAGACTATTGCCCTCGTGTTGTTTTCTTTATTCTCAGCTCGCTTAAAGTGGTTGATCAATAAACTTCTTAAAGTTTCAAATTTTCCGTGACCAAACACTAGATTTTCCGGGACTTCTGTAACACTTCCATCCATGAACGGTCCTGCTTCTGGAAATGGGCCCAGATAGATTTTTATATTTTCCAATAGTTCCTGAAGTTCCGTTTCATTATCCAACCAAAATTTATCGGAATGATTTTGATAAAAATGAATAAATGCTCGTAATCCGTGACGAATAATCAATTCATAAGCGTGGTACATCGTCAAGAGAATATTCAAGGTTTTCATGATAATACCGTGGTTGTTAGATTTTTGCGCTCGTGATTTATATTCATTGAGTATGTGGAAGATTCGACCCTTGGAAATGTGGGCAGTGGAGGTGGTGAGAACTTTATGCTGAAGAAGAATTTTCACGTGTCTATCCATTATCTCGATGTATTTTTCTTTGAATTGAAAGAGATCTTGACCCAAGCCAACCAAGATTATTTCTAGCTTGCGCTCGTTGATGTAGGGAATGATATCTGGTGATGTGTCGTCTCGCAATTCCAAGTGGGTAATTCGGAGATTTCTGATGACCTCTTGGACAGCCTCCAGTTTACTTCCTGGCGTGGCAGAAAGTGCGAGAATTCTGAAGTAAGGATTGGCCTGGTGCATCATGCGAATTGATTCACTGTAGGCGTGTTTTCCTAGGGCTTTGTGAGCTTCGTCGATGACGATACATTTAATGAAATTTGTAGGAACAATCGAACGTTCGAGATCCTTCTGGAAGGTCTGGGGGGTCGCGAAGATGACGCGGTGTTCACGCCACGCAGTGGCTCGTTTCGTTTGATTTGTTGCCCCGGTGAGTTCAACTGTCTCACTAGTCGGGATTCCCATGATGTCATGACAAGCCTCAATCTGTTGGGCCACCAGAGGTTTCGTTGGAGCGAGGAAGACAATTATCCCTTTTGGATACCACCGGAAGTAGTTGTACATCACTACAGCTGCTATGAACGTCTTTCCAAGACCTGTACACACAAAAAAATGTCAGGCATTCCAAAATAACCCTCTAGTAATGGGCTGCTACAACAAATAGACTACAACAAACTTAAATTTGAAAAACTCAGAACTTTTATCCACATCAAGAAATAAAATTTTGAGCGATAAAATGAAACTCACCAGTTGGAAGACATACTAAAGTGTTATTAAACAGTGCAGTCTTGACAATAGTAAATTGATATTTTCTAACAGGAAGATTTTCGGGGTAGATCCATCGATTTCCAGCCTGACAATCGAATCCCTCCGTCTCTTCAGCGGAAGACAGAAGGGGCAATTGAGAGAGGAGGTCCATCGCTCTTCAGGATCATCAGTTAGATTAGTTTCCGTTAATAATCTCATGTAAAGATCTTGTTAATTTACTTGTACGAGTGTTCCATTTTCACTTTCAAGAGTTTTCATGTGATATCATAATCCTGTCATGTGATATGACAGAGCTCACCGGTGTAAATTTTTAGAGGTTATTCACTTATCTTATGAAGTAATTTTTCCTTTAAACATAATTATTTGCAAAAATCACGTGGAAATCTCCTTTCACTGGCCAGCGAATACAGAGAAAAATTATTATTTGAATCAGATACGGTGACAATTTTAATGTTTATCAATTTATTCTATCTACGATACAAGAACAAATAAATATTTACAGGAGATGTTCAAGTCGTTGGTCAGATTTCTGGTTTGACGGAGCTCCATCGGTATCAAAGAGGATTGACTAAAGTAGAGGCTCAGAGTAAAAAAGTATAAGTATAGAAATTGAAAAATGCGAAATTTTTGAAAAAGTATCAGGGGAACATGAACGTCGAGAAGATATTCACTGAAATTGAAAAATTCGAAATTTTTGAAAGAGTATCAGGAGAACATGAACGTGGAGGAGGTATTCAATGAAATTGAAAAATTTGAAATTTTTGAAAAAGTATCAGGGGATCATGAACGTCGAGGAGGTATTCAATGAAATTGAAAAATTTGAAATTTTTGAAAAAGTATCAGGGGAACATGAAAATCGAGGAGGTATTCACTGAAATTGAAAAATTCGAAATTTTTGAAAAAGTATCAGGGGAACATGGCAATCGAGGAGGTATTACGTTTTTAAACGATATTTCGATTAATTAGTCATTTACAAAAAAAAATAGGAATTACTTTGATTTAAAAAAAATTAATAGTGTTGGGATCGAACCCTAATGGTCCGTGTACCAGCCAAGCACGTTGCCGATTAAACAACGCGTTCATTATAGAAATACTGTTTCATTAGCAGTATATGTTTTGAAAAAGTATCGTTTTCAAAAATTTCAAATTTTTCAAGTTCACTACATATCTCTTCGATTTTTAAGTATTCAGTTTTTAAACGATTTTTCAGTCATGAACTCTGCGAAGATTCTGCACTCCTGGTATTTCCCGTGACTTTCCGAGCTACATACGTCTCGTTTCAGATGGAATGGGTGCAAAAGGACGTGGTCAACTGACCATATGCGCAACTAAACACGCATTTCCCATTTCCGTCCTCTTTAGACACATAAATATTAGATGGTTTTGAATGAGATATGGAGGGGTTGAAAGTCTGAATATATTCTTTAGGCAGGTTTGCTTGCTGAATGGAAGCATTCCTTACACATTTGTAGAAATATTCAGTGAAATGGCTAATGCATCCCTGACTCTGAAGTGGAGATTTGGAAACTTCCGGTTGTAGGGAAATTAGTGATCTATTCATTTTAAGATTATAAAAGTAGTTATATTTCTTATGAGTATTAAATTTATTCAATTACGTGACGATTATTATATATTGATAAGCAATCAATAATTCTCCCAACTTGGTGACCAATAAACGACTTTGTTTATATTATGAATGTAAAAATAATGAATCTCCTCAAGGATTCAAATTGAGTTTTACAGCTTCTTGACGTATGACCGATATCAGTTCCTGGTTTATTAAAAATATAAATCTCAAACCAGCAACCTGAAACGCAGAAAATAAAGATTATTCCAATTATTTCAATGAACAAAATGAAAAATTATAAGTGCAACTCAAATTATACCTCAATTACACTATTATTATTCAGTTTCATTTTGTTGCCGGCAAGAATGGGCCTGCTGTCGACAAAAATGGGACGTTTTCCCTCGGAGGATAAAAAGAAATCACCATTATTTCTTAAACGAATTGTTGCCTGTCGTCGTGAAACTTTCCAAGCGGGACCCTCCAAAGTTAAATCAACATCGACATTGTGATCCTTTGTTGATCTCCCCACGGTGATTTCCTTGGACCTCATGAGGTATCTGACAAGTCTTCCCCTGAGTATAGCCAACGTCTGATTGTCGAAGTCCGGGGGATTGACGCCTGTGACACTATCAACGAGTACCTGCCATCTGCTCAGCTCATTTTCCAATACCCTAATTTCCCTCTTATTCTTTCTATCCGCCAAAGCCAATTCGGCGTCTATTATTTCATCCTTCTGATCTGTTAATTCACTATCGTTTATTGTATCTTCAGCATCGGAGAAACTCATAATTGCATCAGAATGAGGTAGAGGTTGAACAGTTTGATCTGGCAGTAAGTGATACTGCTTCATCAATTGCCAGTGGGACATCAGGGTTTTTGCTGTTCTCGCCGGGTAAAATGTCTGGGCATTCGTTTCCAAAAGCCTTTGGAAGACCTCCAATGTTGGTTGAGGTGTCTGAATTCATTAAATTATATCATTATTTAGTAAAGTGTAGTAAAGTAATGCACCGAGCCAATTTTAAAATGGATGACGAGAAGTAACTCACTGATTTTATTGTTCCCAGAAGATCTTCCTCAGCCTTACTATATAGAGTTCTTGCTTGAACGCTGGCAATTAATTCATGATGTAAATTTCTCATCGCCTGAACAGCGACTCTGGAAACAGCAGAGTCATAAAGCAAAGCGTACCATCTCTGTTGAATTTCTTGCAAAGTGAATCGGCATGAGAACTTTGTGCCTCTGTGAACCATTTTTAGGTCATTTGTTTGCTGAACCCCAGTAATTAGAGCCAAATCATCGGTGGGTTTCCATCTGCCTAGATCTTTGGTTGCATTAACTGAGTGATTGTGATTTTTATTCTTTTTGCTTTTACGTCCAGTTCCATTAGAACCACTGGGTCTCGGTGGTCGTCTGTTGATTCGTTCGGGTTGGACAACTGGTGGTGTAATTGGAATTGGCGGAGGAATTGTTGGAAGGGTTAAACCATCCAATGTTCCACTTGATGCAGACATACTCCTCGACTTTGAACTTGATTTTCCACTAGTTGTTGGGGGTTGTAGATTAAAAGTTGTCTCCACAAGTTCATCGTCGAATTTTTTACGCTTTATTGTTCGTGATGAACTAAAAATAAGTTATTCATATGATTTACAAACGATAATAGTTGAAAAAATAAATTACTACCTGCGTCTTTTGGTCCCCATCGAGTCCATTGATGACGATTCCATTGGAATATTTCCAAATCCATCATTAATAATCGGAAAATTTCCTTGTTTTAAACTCGAAGTCGATGAAATGTCCATTATTATTGTTTACTATTGTACGAGATAATGTATATCTCACAGTATAAACTGATTGGCTCAGTTTTCAGAGGTTAAGGAAATTTATATTCACAATTTCATATGAAAAATACTAAATTTATAGGATTTGTATTGAAAATACAAAAAATATTGTTAAAAAAAGACTGACATGCAGACGGTCTTAATAACAATTATTCACACGACTTTCTAACAACAACTTGTTCAAAAGAAACAAGGGATAAATATGTTTTTGCGACTCAATTCCAAACATAACCTTTGATATGATTTGAGTCAAAGACGCACACACTATTGCACTATTGCTCATGGATTTTTCGAAGAATTATATTAGTCCATTTTCTACTTGAGAAATATATTTCACTATAGTGAACGAATAATCGATTTTCTATACTAATAATAGCGTTTATTGTTTCTCTAAATAGATTTATAGAGCTCGCGGTTGCAATCTACAATTTAGGGCTAAAAACAATTTTTATATTCAATTTAAATTGCGTTTGACTTGTATTTCCAGGAATGATCAAGATACGCGATAGAGTATATTTTACGTTTTGGAGATGCTGTCGCGTATATTTTCTGGCTTACAACTTCCCCCTCCAGTGCTACTATGACTTTTCAATTTTTTACTAGCACTGAAGCGCCTGCCCCATGTAAAGTTCCCGTTTTCAAAACGTTGTCAATATTTTATAATTATCATAATCTTAATTTCCTTTTTTATACTAAAACTTTCTAATTATTTAGAAACATTTGGCATGAAAACGGAATCTCGTATGGAATGGACAGCGGAATTTTGAAGATCTCAGAACAATTAATGAAGAATTCATTCGTGTATTGCCTGAATTTCTTCTGTAAAAATTATCTAAAATAAAAAAATTATTGCAAAACTCAATTTACCATTGACTCATTGTCCAGGGTGAATGTCTTGCAAATCTACATTTTTTATTTCTCTTTTATTTGGATTATCGGTTTTTTTATTGTCAGCAAAAGTGAAATTTTCTTACTGTATTTGTCAATTTGAATTCCGTTTGTCCTGTTGTACCGATGAACACAGTAGATACATGACTGCAGGATCAACTGAGTCCATTCTCACGTGGTGATTACTCCATAGTTTACTCAACAATAATCGAGTGCCTGCAAATATTTATTTACATTCAGATTGAAGGTATTTCCTCGAAATTTTGAATAATTGATTAATGATAATTTTTAATGATAATCGAGAATTGATTGAAGTAGATGCGGCTTGATTGTAGAATATTTGGAGTTCTCGGAAATAGTTAACCTGTCAATTGTTGCAGATGCACAGTACAGAGACTCCTCCAATGTCACCAGGTCTTGAAGATGACCTGGATGAGGAAGACATGGTCTACGTCGGTGACGTTGACGAAGTCATTGATTCATTAGAAAACGATGGGCCAATGGAAGACGAAGACCCGGAGGTTGACGATGCCATAACAGTATTCAGCAGTCATCACAGTAAGTCTTCCAAGTAATATTACATTATTAATTGCATTGTTACATCATTACCTTCTTTACGATAAAATCGCAATTTCCATATTTGTATTTTTTTTTTCTAATAGTAAAAGATATATGTTTTATTCTCAAGAATCTGTGTTCTGTGGGTCGTTGACTAGAGATGGGAAATTGGCAGCCACCGGTGGAGAAGACGATATGGCGTATGTCTGGGATACATCTTCTGGAGAAGTGATCCATGAGTGCATTGGGCACAAAGACAGCATCATTTTTGCAGAGTTCAATAAAGACGACAGTTATTTAGCTACTGCAGATATGAGTGGAGGTATTCAAGTTTGGAGGATGAATGATAAAACCGTTGTGTGGGATTTCGAAATTGGTGATGCAGCTGTGAGTTTTGAGTATCTAGATTTCATACATTTTTTATTTATTTATAGCATTCCACAAGCTTGGTTGATTCTGCTTTAAAATTAATACAAATTTACAAAAAAATACAGTTACATAGATTTCTGTAACTTCTTTCTACAAAAGATTCTATAACATTTTTAAGTTCATAATCATGGCTATTTGCATAAGATTCTCAAATATTTAATTCAGAAGGAGTCAATAAAGAATCATTGTTGAGAATTAACTTTTCATCGATATTACTCGATATCCAGCCAACCAATTAATTTAGGTGGTTGGCAAATGAAATTTAAATGGAAATTGATATTGTTTCAGTGGGTAAGGTGGCATAAACAAGCGAATGTTTTATTCGCTGGTAGTGTAGCAGGGGAAATATACATGTGGAGAATTCCCACTGGCGAGTGTAAAATATTCCAGGGCAATGGGCAGAAGACTGAGACTGCCGAAGTGTGTGCAGATGGTGAGCCTGACCTTCTCCATTATTACATTGACAATCCAACTGGTTGACATGTTTAAGGAATTTTAAAGTTTAAAGAATTGGTTTGGTCCATTAGGTCAAAGACTCGTTGCAGGCTACGAAGACGGTGCCATCAGAGTCATGGACCTGAAAGAAGGAACCATCCACACAACGATCCTTCCAAATATAGCGCACTCAGCTCCCATCACCGACCTAGACTGTCAATTCGACAGTAAATTAATCGTATCCGCTGCCACTGACGGCAAAACCGTTCTCAGTACAGTGGCCACTGGAAAAGTAGTTAGTGTCCTGCAACATCTCCAAGAGAACAAACAAGGGAGCACTGAAGAAGGCACGAGTGAAGAATCAAAAGCAGAGGATTGGATCGAAGCAGTGGCTTTCTGCAAAAATCCAGAGCTCCATTTAGTTGCCACTGGTACTCTCAGTGGGGAAATATATATTTGGGATGTTTCCAGGCAGGTGGTTAGACATAAGATCACGCAAGAAGGTGGAGTCAGCAAACTCGTCTGGAAAGGAACTAGCCCCATTCTGTTTTCTGCTGGTTTGGATGGAGTTCTCAGGTGTTTCGACGCTAGAACTGCAGAGCTTGTCAAATCTTTTTGTGGTCATAGCCAGGATATCTTGGACGTCTTTATCTCTAGGTAAATATCAGTTAGATTTCTTTTTTTTTAAGTTATAAATTTTTGCTTTTTCCCAGGGATGGATCCAAAATTTTGACGACTTCTGACGACTCAACAGCCCGAATATTCGATGTATCTGGATATTAATTAAACGCCGATGGCTTTAATAGGGCAAATCCAAAAGATTCACGACATTCTGTTAGAAAAATATGTCAAATAATATATTGTACCTTCACAGTGATTATGTACAATTAAAGTCTATTTGTTTTTATTAGAGTTTTGTGCCTTCTCTGTTGGATATTTTATCCCGATACCAATCGGAGTCCAGGGTGTATCGTGTTCCCTTCCACGTGAAATGCGATGGATCACTTTCTTCCCCCTTTAGGAATTCGAAAGAGTTGCTGAATTCAATGGCAAGCTTTGAGCGAACGAGGCCAATGCCACCTGTTGTCTCTGGAGCTGGGTGATAAACTCGACCAGAATTGGTGCTCATGAAGATCTTGTCTGGTTGGAAAGGTACCTGAAAATGCAAGAGGCCAAGATTTATGCATAATTAAAGTGAAATCCAAGATTATTGAGATATTAAAACATTAATTTAGAATGAATTCCGCAAAAATGTAGAATAAAAAGTGAAGAGAGAGAACGAGTCCATTTATGGAATTAGAAAATTAATTTTTTCACTTTCAAGAGATATTTTGCAATTTCCCAATAAAACACTTACAACAAGCAAATCACCAGCATGAGCATAACTGAATAAATTCAGGTTTTCTGGAGTCTGTAGCACGTGGGTGAAGACTATGGGCAAATCATCGCAGCGTACAAAATTCCTTTCCCTTCCACACAGCGACAGGTATGGAAAGTCCTCAGTATATCGATCGGTATCGTTTCGCTTCAGTCGTCTGAAGAAAAATGCCAGGAACTTTTTCTCTGGAAATAATCAATGAAAATTTTATTCAACATATGCTTCTGGACATGATAATTCAACGAGCTATTTCTAAACACCCATTGAACAAGTGAACACAACTATGAAAAAATGCATGTGCAGTGCAAAGTTCGGTTTAAAATAATTCAAATGTGTGTGTTATCATCGCACTTCTTAACCGGTATTTTTCTTGATTGACAACTCGTTAATTAATACAGCTAACTACTTTTTATGCGTGACAATAGGTACCTTTGAAACAGGATGTAAAATTTTTCATCCTAGCATCATCGAGGAACAGCTGAAAGCATAAATAGGTGAAGATAATTGAATTTTTATTTTATTTACCTCTTGAAAATTTTGAAAAATTCCTGTACATGAAATTTACAGCAAAATTCCATTGATATTATTTAATATTGATATTCTTTAATGTTCCTCTTTTATAATAATAGAAAAATACTGTAGCAAATGAACCTTGACCTAATGAATACTACGCTATAATTGGCGAGCAATCCAAAATTGGAAAATAATCGTGTAATAATCATGTAAGATGTACCATTCCCTGATGATCAACATAATAAAAATATTCTCGAATGCCCGATTTTGGCGACTGTCCTTGAACATAACTGACAACACTTCTGACTCCAAAACCTCGCAAAGGAGAAAAATTACGAAACATTATGTGATCAAAAGCCACCCGCGCCTATTTCACCGCCTACCGATAAAACTGAAAGTTCAACAGTTCAATTCCCCCCATCAGCTGATTTCAATCAATTAGTCCCGTTTAATTTCAGAACAGTCAATATTAGCAATAGCACCTGCGCAATTTATCCTCTTTCGAAGATTCCATAATGCCAATTAAGATCTGCTAATCGTTGTTTATACGACGATAATTTCAGTCTTTATTCGGTGAGCAGTGATTTTGCGTCATTCGACATTCGAAATGATTTTTTTACTCATTTTTTTTTCTGTCACTCGAAAACAGCGCCACCTGGTCAAATCGATTGTTGAGGTTAAAAAGCAAGAGATATTTTTCCCTCAACGTCACACCAACTTGCACACGACTTCGTACTCTACCCACAGATGGACATAGGACGTGAGGATTCAATAATAATAAGAAAAAAAATGAGATGCAACCGATGCAACTGAGTGAACGGGGGAGTAGAGAAGTTTTGATTGAATAAAGAAGAAGTGGTAACGAGTTTTTATATTTTCATTTGAAAAATCTGTCGTACGTGAAGGTCTCGTCCTCGTGTGTGCCATGACTCCTCTTTTCACGGTTATCCTACGTCACTAATAAATATTCTAAACATCAAAGGAGTGAAGATAAATCAGGTGTAAAAGATGTTGAGTGTAAAATCATCGAGGGAAAAAGCGTTGAGATGAATTTGTAAAATTTGAAAATTTAAATTTTCCTATTGTGCTGGGGTATTTGGAGCTGAACAATAGGATTACGATCATGGCTTCGTCTACCAAGAGGTCCTGGAAACTCCGTAAGTGAAAAGTATTTTCTAAAAACCCAACACCAAAACCCATTGGTTCTACCAAGAGCCTAGTTTTAGTTGTCATTGTGAAATGAGATGCAGATTCAGATGCTGCCAGTCCTTTTTGATTATTTATTTAATTTAATTGATATTTTGATTTAATTGATAGATTTTCACGAATTTTCAGAGGAACTTGTTGCTCACTCGTCTAATGTTAATTGCCTGGCCCTGGGACACAAGTCAGGACGAGTCCTGGTGACTGGTGGTGATGACAAGAAGGTCAATCTTTGGGCAGTTGGCAAGGAAAAATGTATCATGAGTCTCAGTGGCCATACAACACCAATCGAGTGTGTGAGATTTAGCCAAACTGAAGATCTCGTCTGTGCTGGCTCTCAGACTGGTGCACTCAAAATTTGGGACCTGGAGCATGCCAAATTGGCAAGGACACTTACTGGCCACAAGGCTGGCATTAGATGTGTTGATTTTCATCCTTATGGAGAGCTCTTGACCTCTGGGAGTCTCGACACTGGAATTAAATTGTGGGATATCAGGAGGAAGGGGTGTATTTTTACGTATAAGGGACACAATGAGACAGTCAATTGCTTGAAATTCAGTCCTGATGGTCAGTGGATTGCTAGTGCTGGAGAGGAAGGCATGATCAAGGTGATTACGAGATTGTATTCCTCTGTGAAGATTTATTCACTAAATCGTAAAGTGATTGGATATCATTAAAAGAGTAGCACATTATGAAAATGATGATTTCACTATTTCAAGAATAAACGAAACTTTCGCCAATTATTTTGATTGAAAGATATTGGTTAAATCAAACATCCACTGCGATTTTACTAGAGAATGAATAGTTTCACTTGATTCTGAATTCCGTTTTTATAAAATATCTAGAAGAGTGAGAAAGACAGCGAATGGTTTTGGAAATTCCGCTATCTCTTTTGCATTTAAAAATATTCATCGAAAATAGGTACATCGATTTCACTCTTGAATAAATTAGTCTGCATTATCTTGAGTATAATTTTCGATGGGATTTTATTACACGTGAAGACATCTTAAGACCCTTCCGGTGGCCTCGACCCTGTTTCCCCGAAAATTAAAGATAGTTATCAAAAAATGATAACTCAAGTTGTTCTATGTTATTCCACGAATTCCTCAGTAGATAACAGTGAGTAAATTTATAATTTGATCCCTTTTCATTTCAGCTGTGGGATTTACGAGCTGGAAGACAATTGAAAGAATTCACAGAACACAAACGTTCAGCGACAACCGTAGAATTCCATCCCCATGAGTTTTTACTGGCCAGTGGCAGTGCTGATAGAACTGTCAACTTCTGGGACTTGGAGTCATTCCAGCTGGTATCATCAACAGAACAAAATCTAGCCTCAATAAAATGTCTCCTCTTCAGCCCGGGGGGAGAATGTTTATTCACAGGCTGTCAGGATGTCCTGAAGGTCCACTGTTGGGAACCAGCAAGAACTCTGGATACAGTACCAACTGGCTGGGGCAAAGTCCAGGACATTGCAATAGCCCAGAATCAACTGATTGGTGCCAGTTCCAACGGCTCATCCGTGGTATCTTTCGTCTGTGATATGAAGCAGATTAAACCCTTCGGTAATGTTTCGCAGTTTGTCCATGGAAATCCCACGAGAAAGAGTTTTTCGAGGGAGACCCCGGCTAAAAAGGCGTCTATAAATGTCAAGACGATTGAGGAAGATAAGTCTGGAACTGATCCCGAGGACGAAGTAACGCTTGCTGAAATACCAAATGTCACGGATTATCAAGACATCTTCCAGCCTCATCGATCACGTAAGTTCAGCATTAATAATTGCTTGTGATTATGGGGATGAGGGAGTGAATCAGGTAGAATGGTGCAGTAAGAAATCAATGTGACGTCACTATAATATCAATCCTGAGATTCTCTTAGATATTTTTTTGTTTAAAATCAAACAACAATATTATTTTTAATTCTATTGGCTTCCATTTTCTCATTTTCTCCTTCTTGCAATCATTCTCTCGAGCACTGAAAAAATGTGTGTAGTATCGCACGAGATATCGTGCTAATTTGATAAATAATAGAACAAATAATGCAATCCCTCAATGTCTAATGAACCCGGAGTTGTCTGTAACGGTTTGTTTTTTTTTGTTGAATGAGCATGTTGCACGCTATGTTTCAGTGAATCGCACACCACCACCGGAACCCGAGGCTTTCCCGGTGCCTCAAGACATAGGTGAGTTGTCGTCGCCAGGTCGAAAGCTCAATTTAACCGTTAGTCATACCGCTGCATGCCCTATCGCCTTTTGACCAATCGTGGCAATATGTATTATTTCGATAAATAGAATAGAGCCATCAGTTTTCCACTTCTGCAATGTTTTTCCAATAATTTTCTTCACTTTCGCTTTCATTTTGCTCGTGTGACTCTTCTTTCATCCCAGGTCCATCACCTTCGTTGATCAATGCATGAAAAAATCGAGGGCCTGACCATTATAATTAATAAATCATTCATGACATCATGACATCATCAGCCTGGCAATCAGTGGATGGATTAGTCATTGTGTTTAGGATAGATTCATGTATTTGTGTATTTTATTCGGACATTTTCGATGTGATTGCAGATCCAACTCAACCCCAAATCATTCAAAACCTATCTACCTCAATGACGAGTTTAAGTGCGACGGGAACACTGGACAATGACGATGATCTTTCTCCAACATCTTCTACCCAGCCCCCCAGTTTATCAATGACAAAACCAGTGCCAGTACGTGTTAATCCAATAAAATCATCCCCACCGCTTCAGAGGCACCCCTTCACCTCGACGAGTCAAATAAAGGCCAATCTGCAGGCCAACAATATTGCGAAAAATACCAAGAATTTTGCGCAAGTACCTCCCATGAAGCAGAGTATCATGCCAGTCATCGGGAGGAAATCCTCAGGTACATAAAAAACATCTTGATGAAAACCTGTTCTTAATTTAATCAGCAGTCAAGTCGTGAAACGAGATGAGTCAATGCTATTCGGAACCTCTAGTTATCTTGCCGGAATATCTCGTTATTAAAAAGCAGCCGATTTTATTTTTGAAAAAATGAAGAAATTCATTTGTCATTGACATAATTCTGATTGAGGTGAAAGAAAAATTCTTAGATAAATCTTAGATTAATTCATGCGTAGGAAAGTTTGAAATTTGAAGAGTACAGAGTCGTGAACAAATTTTCACTGATAGATTTGAAAATATTTAAATGAAAAAATGGCATTTGAATTTACAGGGAATCACTTGAGTCAACCAATGGGTCCTCAGCGTTCAAACTCAACACTGACATCCCGGGTAGCTCCAATGGCAGCAGTTACTCCGGTTATGGGTGATGGAAAGTCCAAGAGTCGAGCACCAAGTCCAGACTCACCGAAGCACTTTCTAAAACGCCAGACAAGTTGCAAAGAGGGTGAGGGATACGAGAGTGATTTTCCAGTGCAAATAAATACAAGCATTAGACATAGTCCATCTGATCCGGCCTTGAATAGGCCGAATACCGGGCAAACTCGTACCTCGATGGCCAGGAATTTTATAAATTCTGGGGCACTCTCAGCAAGAAACTCAGTGGGGGGAAAGAAAATAAATCGAGCACAGGTGCAGCCAAATCCAAAAGTGGACATCAGAGTTGCACAACTGAGGCCAAATGTCGAGACAACTGAGAAGAATGACTTTGTTCCCATGTCACCTGACAAACCTGTGGGCCTCGATGTTGATGATTTCCTACCCAATAGATATGGGGGATCAGCTAGACTGGGATGCAGCCAAGGATTGCCTGAGATGTCGGAGGCTGAGGTCATCAATAGCATTATGCGAGGACATGATTCCATGATGACGGTGCTGAATAACAGGCACAGGTCGTTACAGATTATTTATTCATTATGGCACAGCAAGGACGTGAAATCGGCAATTGACTCTGCTGTTACCATGAACGATCTCTCTGTCATCGTTGATCTGCTTGGGGTGCTTACACTCAAACCGTGAGTGTTCTAAAATACCTTGGATAATCTAATCACTCTATTTCATCTACTTTCTGCTGTGAAATCCTTGAACGTCAATCTAACACGCAAGTTTACGTAATAATTACCGATTCGCTGATATCTTAGTTAAGAGGTGATTAAAATCTCATTTAATTTTCATCAATGTTGGTAATAATCCTCGATAGTTATCTCGAGTTGAAACGATCGACAATTTCTATTGCGCATTTGACG
>NW_011887839.1:35542-36574 GCF_000806365.1 Fopius arisanus
AATTTTCAAGGCTGACAAGCGAAAATTTCAACCACTTCATTAAATTAATTTGTTTACATTACTTTCATCTGTTATTTTTTTTTTATCTGACCTTTTGTATTGTTCGCAGTCACAAGCTGTTGCCCCAGAATTTAACAGACACTCCCCCTCGTCATTTGACTCATGAAATTGCCTGAAATGCTCGAAAAAATACTTATAATTTCTTTTTCAACTGAGAAAAGGTAAAGCGACGTTTAATCACCTCGGGGATGTCAGTCGAGGTGCATCCGGTTAATTTTGAAGTCAGCCAGCCTGAAAATTAGCCCTCTTACCGTACCGAGCGTCAATCATGACAGAACCCCCGTAAAATGGGAATTTTACTAATTACCAACTGGTTAACAGCTGCTATGCCGCTTTTTTTTAAATAGTTTATTACGATTTTATTGTTGGTAGAATGGTAGAATCGGGGAATTAGTCTGGAATAAATCGGACGGGTTGATTAGTATGTCAACATTTGAATGGGACATTTTGGGCGTATTTGAGTTTGCATAACTACTCGACGTTTTTACGGCTCGTTTGCTACGCCAACTACGACGGCTTCTGCATGACCCAAATCCGTGAGAAAAAAAAACCAGTGACAATGATGATGAATAAATTCAAGACCCGGTGTACAATGTGGGGTACTATTTCGGGGTGCTTCGTGACCAATTTCCCATTACCCTCACTTTTCTGCCATTCTGGAGTTCATTTTTTACCAATCTAGACTATAAAAATCAATAAAAATGAGAAAGCTGATTATTTCCGAATTTTCTGATGAATCAATATTGCTGCGTAAACTGTGAAGGATGAATCAATAATTTTCCCACCACACGGAGGGAAAAATTCAGTAAGAATTACCTTTTAGGTAATTAAAATAAAAACCGCTGGATAATTTTTCTGGAGTCATGGGCAAATTTTTATTATTCAATTAGTAACGATTATTTAGCTGTTTGGAGAAAATTATCCAGATGTTAGGAATATTTTTTGGAAAAGTTTAACTTTTACTGAACGGCA
>NW_011887839.1:37829-56118 GCF_000806365.1 Fopius arisanus
CTTTTTATCCACAATATTTAATTCATTTAAAAACTCTTTAATTAATTTAAGAGCTGCATGAATCATCTATCGAACGTGATCTTTTGTTTCAATTCTATCTGGTTAGCCTAAAACACATCGAAATTTGGGATCAAAGTTGAGTGACAGCTAGACGCAATGATAAGTTGCCTATTTTTTATTATTTTTTTTTTAATTATTCTTTCATAGCAGTCCGAGTGATTCCCGCAACACAAACTCCAGAATATTTCAGGCTAACAAAATAAAATTTGAGCGGAAGATCGCTTTCGATGGATGGTCCATTCGAGCCTTAACTCGAAGAAAAATGTTTGAATAATTTTTTATCTCCTCAGATACCACAAGTGTCTGTCCTGTTACGAAAGACTGGAAGCCCTGAGGCCGATAATCCAGAAGAAACAGTCATCCACCGGTCAAATGGGTGCGTCTTTTCGTGAGCTCAATGTCTTAATGAACACATTGGTGTGACCGAGGCGTTTGCAGGCGGTTGTATCGCCGATGCCACGTCGATCTTCCACGTTCAAGTGCAAACATTGCCAAGCACGTGAAACGAGACTGAGATAAAAAAAAATAATAATCAGCGAACAACGTGGCCCCCAGATAATGGCCTAAAATCTTGCCGGGTAGTTCCTTTTTCATGAGAATCCAAGACACTAATCTTCGAATCAAACTAGTAATTTACTAATTAATAGTGTCACTGGCTACGCCATAAACCGAGTGACACTAATTGAGACTCAATAACAGAATTAAAACGTGATGATGAACAAGCGACATGTCTTTCGCTCAAAGCTGAAAGGAATATGAGGGACAATAGATATTCATCCATTCATTATTTTTTTGTACAATTTTGCCTCATCTCTCCGTGAGAATCATGTGATGCAGTAGAAGAAGGAGATGAGTGAAGAGAATTTAAGGAGAAAATGTCTCAATGAAAATTCAGATATGCCGTAATAATCTTCTTGAAATGAGGAAAGCATTCAACTTGTCTCTTTATTCCACTCCGATTCCATAGTTATGCTTAAACACATTTGATGAATGATGAGCATGAATGAAGAAATGGAAATCATTGAAATGTATTTTTGGGAGGTTGAGACGATTGGCAAATCCATCGTATCGCTCGTATTATGTAAATAATAATTATTAATATTAATGAGTCTAATCGAATTATGATTGATGTGAGGTATTAGTCCTTGTGTTTTTTTTTATGAATATTGAAATGTAATTTTTTATTATTTCTGTATTACAAATGGTAGTGAATAAAAGTATGAGCCCAGTGAACTCGAGAGAGACAAATTAAATTCGACAATCATGAGATTTCGATTGCCATTAATTGAAAAATTACGGTCGAGAATGAAAATATAGTGCGGGACGAATCGATCGTCGTTCTCCTCTCCATCACCTTCTCTAGTTTATTTACAACCGATCAAGCATGATTCAAGTCTAATCGCTATGTCTTTTTTATTTGAGATAAAAAGTGAGAGAAATTTAGTAAAAAGAGGTAACCGTTTTCCTAATCAATTTTTTTTTGTATTATTCAATGGCGTCAGTGATTTTCTTGTATGTGAAAAAATTTCCGTAATTACGAACTTATGTATTAATTAATTTCAAAGACTAATGGTTACTGATAAGTCATTCTTGTTTGTAACTAATGCATTGTACGAGTTATTATGAAAATTGAATCGATATTTGTTCCACCAGTTATATTTAATTTATAAATATAGTGAATTGTTTCACCAGTCAATCGTCAATTTACGTCGATCTTTAATTATTGAAGCCTTTAATTAATTTTTGAATGTGAGAGTGCAATGTGGAATTTATTAATGAGAATTTTAGATTTAGTTTACACAGAGCAATTTTTCCGATGATATTTTTATTTCACGAACAAATATCCCTTCAATTTTGGTAAAACAATTTCAGTGTGATGATTCATGAACAAAATGTGAAAAAATAGGAGTTAACTCGTTAAATCCGTCCATTAGGTAATTTTTATAACGAAATAATGAGTGCGAGTCCTGTGTACTTAAAGCGTGCCTGTCATATTTATATTGTTCATGTTTGATTTTGTTTTGTCGATTGTTCGCATGTTGAAACGATCCCATAGCGTTTGATTAAAATTTTTAATTATCAATCAAATACTCCATTACGTTTGTCCCGAGACTGTAAATCCTGTCTTCTAGATATTCATTGTTCAGTTGATTATTTCGAGTATTTACTGCCAATGAGGGCATGAAGAGGGTAGAATGTGTGTAAAATGAGTTTATGAAACGTGCTGTTAAATCATGCAGATAATGTGTTAATTCAATGAGCTTCGGCCTTCAATAACGATCTCCTCAAATTGTATCTTTATCTTGGGTTCTGTATTTTTTATTGCCCACTGGGTTAAGTATGGGTACATATCCTCATCATGAGCTTGTCGAATGGCATTAATAAATTAACAATTTTTTCAATTGTCATAATATTTTAATGTAGTCGACCAATCTTATTGTAAAAAAAATATCAATGATAATTAATGAGAAGCATAGAAAATATATTAAATAATTTCCTTACCAACAATTTTGTCAATGCTGAATTTTTTCTGAAAGTCCTTCAAACGAAAAATTACCGAAATCGGGGATTCGGTGGAGAGCAAAAAAAAAATGATCTCGCTACTTTCCTGAACAAATCAGACAGAATCAGTGATCCATCACTCAGAACTTTTTTTTTGTTGCAGAGAGAAAAACGGAAGAGAAGTTGAATTCAATTCCTGGTGTTTACATCACAAAAAACTCAAGAAAAAAAAAAAACGTGGAGCATCGATCTCGATGGTGTCAGCGATTAGAGAGCGTGAAAAAAAAAATGTTGAATGAAGCGATCGCTTAAATCCGTGAAATATCGCGAGCACATAACGCTGAAATCGACGCGTGCCGCATTCTGTTTGCACAGGCGATTTCGTATTCACAGGATTATTGCTTGAACGGGTGGTAAAGGGGTGTGACCCTTTGCTCATCGAGTGAAACGCTCTTTTTCTTGTAAATCGAGTGTCAAGGGAAATATTATATTATATGTTATTATACCTCAACCGGTTAATCATATGCATTTACGTGGCATGCGAGAAATTATGTAGTGATACGGAGTAAATTAATGTTTTCCTTAACTTTTAGTTATTCTCATGTACCAGTTGCCAACCGATTTATTGAGTCACTTCCGATAATTTTTTTGTGATGATAGATTCGGGCGAATGTTCGATGTTCATTCAGCATTAGAAACTCACACAATTGGATCTAGTAGCCACAAAATAATATTTTTATTCAGTGGATATACTCACGAGAGGTAATTTAAATAAATCGAGACTTTAATAATCGTCACTTTCAATTAGAGGGAATGACTAAAGTAATTGACTAATACTTACAAGTAACTCCATTCCACAGACATGCAAATCAATTTTTCGAAATTTCGAAATTCTTTTTGACATAGAAATGAACTTTCAAGAGGATAAATAATTTATCAATAACAACCTGAAAATACTCGGATGAATGACAGCTCCGGGTAGAGAGGATTTATCTGATTCTGGATTAAGTATCAAACGATTTCGAAGAGTTCGTCCCTTTGTACGTCCTTTGATGAAGCTACACGGAGAGAAATATTTAGTAAAAATTACGGAACTTTCAGTTCACTTACCGATTACGGAGTTGATTCCAAAAATTTAAATGACGGTATCGTTATTTTTCACCGATTATTCAGATAAAAATTACGGAACACCGCGGAAAATTTCCGTGACTTTAGATAAAAATTACGTGACAGTTCCATAAAATTTCCGACAACCACATTTCGCTCCAGAATTATGGAAAATACACGTAATTTTTATTGAATATTTCTCTCAGTGTACGACTAGATTTACGATTAATCCTAAAAAAAGGAAGACTTCGAGTTCGATTAACGCGCGAGTGCATTGACCGGACATATTTGGTTAAATTTCGAGACATGAAATATTGACATCGCATTCCGCGGATGAAGTCGTGGTTGTGGATTGATAAATCGAAGCGATTTATTTGCAGGATTCATAACAATTCAATTAATCAAAAAAAACTCACACACATGAGTGATAAACTTTTGGAATTATAATCATTAAAATTTCTCGTGAAAAGAGAGCGTAATAGACGCTGAAAAAAAAAAGGAATAGGTAGTTTTTTATTGAATATATTTGTCTGGATGGAGGGGATCGGTAGAGATCTCTGTTGTGACGGAGATAAGTTAAGTCCCTTCTTGTCGTCACCTCGAGCGACGAAAATGCTGTTTTCTCACAAAATGCCGAACAATGATCCATCGGATCTTCCTTTATGGATTGTCTCGGGGGAGGACTGAAGCTTCTGAGAGGTAGAACTACATCTTAAGCGGATTATTTCCCGTAAAAAACGATACCGGTATGTATACACACGACTCTTCTTCCCCTGTCTCTTTATTATATCCTGCTATTGTCAAAAACGTAAATTCAAACTCACCCACTCGACTGCTTCAAATTTTTCAAGTTTTTTCTTCCTTCAACCTCATTTTTTTTCGATTTTCCACGAGTCCATCAATCGCTATCTACTCTCATCTCTGTCCACTTTTTTATTTCTATGGACACCATTTTCTGGGGGATTAGGTGGAATTAGATTCGGGGAACATGTGAATTTGAGATTTACGTTTAGACTACACTTTTACATTTTTTATTAATTATTATCGAACGTCATCGACTGGAGGAGGGATAAATATTTGAAGAATTTCATGAGTTTCAACATTAAAAAACTAATATTCAATTTCTAATTGTCCAAAATTAGCGACAAGCTACAGAAAAAAAAATAAATACTAAATTTTCAATCACGTATAAACATAATTAATTTGAATATTAATTTTTTTCGTGTAAGGAACGCATGAAAAATACTCGTCTCTTTCACAGGGAGAGTAAGATGGCGCGTGAGAGGTCATTAAATAAACAAAAAGGGGATTTTTTTTGATTATTTATATCTCGACGGGGTGAAACGATTGGCTGAGGGTAAAGTAGTCGTCCCCGGGGGTGAGCCAGGGTGAATCCTATTGGCTAATTACACACCAGAGAGTGAGAGAGGGTGAGGAGAATAATGGGGCGGGATTAGCAGGACTGTGATTGGTGGAGGCTGCTCTTGTGAGGGGAAATTTATCAGACCCTCCCTTGTGCACGGTCTCGCGCGCACCATCCGCCGGGGATTCCCCTCTGAAAAGGCACCCCTTTTCAGCATTCACCAGGGGATGGATCGTATTACTAGGGGAGAGAAATTTTTCAGAGCGAGCTCAGGGGGCGGAAACGCAAAAAAGAAACTAAATGTGAATGTTAAAAAGGAAGCTGAGAGGGTGAACAACGGGGGAGATGCCTCCGATCGCGTCCACTCCAGTGGATCATTATTTCATTTCCCTTTTTATTCAGTCACTCATTTATTTATTCCTTTTTTGCCCCCAAAATTCATGAAAAAATAGATAATTACACAATTTGGGAAAAGTATAATAGAAATTATTCGAAAACAAAACGTGGAATTTATGAGATGTTACGTAAACATTTACGTTACGTCAAAAAATATAGAAAAAAGTGCGTAATTCTCCCGTAATTTTTACTTATTATTTATTTTATTTATTTTTACTTATTTTTTGGTTTTTTAAAGTGCGTAACTCTTCCATAATTTTTGCTTATTATTTACTTTATTTATTTTTATTTTTATTTTTTTGTTTTCACGCGCATATTATAAAACTTTCACGTCATTTCTATTGCATTTTCCTCTCTGGATATTCTTTTGGTGACGGATCTGAAAATTTACTGAATGTTTCAGATATTTCTGTTAATTTCTATAACAATCCTAGAAGCATTTTCGTTTGCGGATTGCATGGAATTTTTTGTAATATTTATTGATTACTTTTTCCGTCCAAATTTGAGCCAATGGAATTGCATGATTCGACGAGGCTACTCGATGAAGTACTAATTATTCTTTAATCATCGGTCTCTTACCGGTATATATGAAACAAAAAATTGTTTCAACGGTTCAACCATTGATTGCAATTGACAGATTGAATTATTTTGTGTTTTCAAATATTTTTTCTCATTTTTTGAATATAAATTTCGTCTCATGATGCAATTCCATTGGCTGACATTTCAACGAAAAAAAAAAACCGAATACAGCTCGAGCTTTGAAATTAATCGGATATTTCCCTTTACACGGAAATAAATATATTCAATAAAAATGATGTGTCTTTTCCGTAATTCTTGAGCGAAATGGGGTTGAGTAAATTTTACGGAACTGTCACGTAATTTTTACACTGAGAGAAATATTCAATAAAAATTACTTCTATTTTCCGTAATTCTAGAGCGAAATGTGGTTGTCGGAAATTTTACGGAACTGTCACGTAATTTTTATCTAAAGTCACGGAATTTTTCCGCGGCGTTCCGTAATTTTTATCGGAATTGTCAGTGAAAAATCACAATACCGTCACTTAAATTTGTCGAATCAACTCCGTAATCGGTAAGTGAACTGAAAGTTCCGTAATTTTTACTAAATATTTCTCTCCGTGTACCTAGTCACGGAATTTTTCTGCGGCATTCCGCAATTTTTTTCCAGGTCGATTCCGTAATCCGTAATCAGCGAGCGAATAGAAGGTTCCGTAATTTTTCCGAAATATTTCTCGCCATGTAGATGCCCTGCAGACACATGAGCTTGCCAAAGGTTCTAGTGCTATAAGTGAATATTTCTCTCCATGCGTGTAAAAATGATTGGTGATCCCTAAAAAATTTTGTCGAGCGATTTCAAGTCCCGGACGATGCAGTTCCGTGTAAGAAGAAATTCCAAAAAAATTGATTCTCGGAGTACTTTTGTTGAGGGGTTTCAATAATTCAAGGAGATCACGCACGCGCCAGATGGATGCCGAAGTTCTCCTTTGGTACGTGCATCAAACGCTAAAAACTTGAGACTCCCAGAAGGACTTTTCACACAGCTGGCGTCCAACTCAACCAAATCGTTCCTTTCCTCCACTCATTTCTTTTCCATTTCAAAACAAACTTCAGTTTCATTCACAACCTGAAAAAAGGAGTGACCCTACGGCAGTACATTCTTCCCAAATGAAAAAATCAAATAAATATCTTTTGTAGAAATAGCAATATTACATTACATTACAGAACATCACGCTTTCATATTTTCAAAGAAAATCGTTTTACTTCATACTCCATTCAACGTGCATACCCTTTGAAAAAATATGTTAAATTAAAAAAAAAACGTTATATAGTTATAAATCATATAATCATATAACCCTTAAGGTGTATGCGGAGTTTTTGAGGTGGAGGCAGGAGGAGATGTGAAACAAAGCAAAACCATTTGTAACATCAAAGTCAATAAATTCTATTCTATTCTATTCTGTTAAATTAAAAAAAAAATGTGTTAAATTAAAAAAAAATGTTTGGAACAACTAAATTCAATTTTCAAGTTTAATTGTGACTTTACTTGTGCGCAAGAATTTAAATTGGACATTAGAATTCGTTAAAATATGCCTCAGGATGCATTTAATTCAGAAGATTATATTTTTCGACTTCTTAATAGCCCCAAAAATTAATAGAATGGAAATAAATACGTAATAGAGTATATTTATTTATTTCTGCTGCCTATTTATTGAGAAACACTAAATTGGCGGGAATTTATCAAAGAATTAAATTAATCAATTAGTTTCTTCCTTCAAAAATCTTTTGGTCCCAAATTTTTCTCTCATTTCCTCAAATCACGGGTAAAATATATTCAATTAAAGTTTTGATTACTTCAAACCATCAAATATCCGTCAATTAATTAAAAATCACTTTAATATTGTTTTTATTCCCTCAACACGAGACTAGGGAAGACCTTCTCCGATCAGGATATTGAATTACCCTATCGATATCAAATTATCCGGCGTCTTGAATCGATACCCGGAGAAAAAAATGCTCTGCGGTTGCTCCCGCGGCCCAAGGAGGGAGGAAGTTAGGATGAAAAAAAAAGAGCGAAAACTGAGAGAAGGACTACAAAAAAAGAAGATAAATAAAAGAAACTGTTCCCTCGAAAAAGTAACGCCCGAGCAATTCGTCGGGCGAGGATCGCTCGAGGAAAAGGAAGAGAAGAATAAAGAAATTGAAGGAAAAAAAAAAAATGTGCAACGGTTGCATCTGCAAGCGAACGATATCCTTTGTGCGGTTGCTGGTCTTTGGAAGTCCAGGGTTGATTGCTTTTCTGTCTTTCTGGACTCACTAGCCTCTTCATTGACGATACCAAAGTAACCGTGTAATCGACAGAGAAACACTGAAATAGTCCATGACGAATGATCCTGAATAATTCTACGATGGAGAAAACGAGGGCTTGTTTGGATTTTATTTTAAATAATGGGTCCTTCCTTGGACAAGGGGAAGAGGAATATATTTTCTTTCACCCCTCAACAGAGTGTCAAACTTGAAAATAAACATCTGGAGTCACTCTTTTTCCTTTTACCAGCCTCTTGAGGATCTTGAGGATCATACCAGTCAAATCAGGCCTGTGTAAACACAAGCAAACACAACACTTCCGGTTGTCCACGTGTTGCCAATAGACTTCGATTGGAAATCACTTTATTGGATCTACAGATAAAATATTACTTCAATCAAGTACCTCTTTACTTCAATACTGTGAAGGATTGGGTCTAATTATTAATAAAACTTTATTAAATTAATATATTATAGTATAAAATAAAGAAATGTATATTTTATACTTAATTCTAGTAAATGATTTTCCCACGATTTTAATAACAATTATGAATGTACTAGGATTACGAGTAAAATGTACTCGAAGTATAAGTGCAATTAACCAAAAAATAGTGCCATGAAAAATTCAATTGAACTCAAATTCCAAACTGAAAAATCTCTGGCATGAAATTAAAATAAAAGAAATTTTTTCATAAATGCAAGTATGAATTGAAGATTTAAAGCGTACATTCCCTCTATTTGCGTTCAGTGTTAATTACTTTCATTCTGTTCACTCTCTCCCTCCGAACAATGCTATTTACCATTCTGAATCTACGTAAAAGCTGATTATGAGAAACAATGAGACCGAGTGATATGCTGAAAGGCACAAACTGCTAAACTAAAAACAATACCCAACGCTTTGGTACAAAGAGAGAACAAAGAGTTGATTAAAACGAGAATTGGTGAATTATAAATTCGTACCTTCTGCCTCCCCCTTTTCTACATATTTTTTTCTCACTTCATTCTCACCCCTGTTACCTAAAACAGAATATAAACTCTTTAGGTTTCTACCGTGAAATCGATGGAGGATGCACCGGGTGCGTTTTACGATCCTCAAACGTAGTTCATCGTTTACTACTCATAAATTCAACTCTCACCCATTTTTGTTCTGTTATGTTTCATTCGCTCTGAAAATTTACCCCTTCAAATGAAAGGAATCATTGAAAAAAAAAATATATCCATGACGTGGACAAATTAACCCGCCACCCTCGCACATCTTCAACCCTGTAATAACTCTTGATGGATGATTGCACCAGGTGATGTCAATAGATTTCTCCTCCACAGATCTCTCTGATTTTTTTTTTTTTTTTGCATCAACGCCCACCAAAAAGTCTCTGTAAATCCCCAATGACTCCACGATGATTTAACATTCCCCTTTATATAAAAAGAATATCCACGTCATGCCGTCGGGTCGTTAAAGCGTCGTTACGTGGTACCAATTTTATTTCAGGGAGCTTGACGTATCTCCTCGTGTTTTTTTCAATTTTTTCCACGGACTCGGGCCGAATGTCGTGGAAAGGGTTCGCTATTTCGCGAAAGAACCGGAAGGAGAATCCGCTCTTTCAAATTCTCTTTTATCTCTCCATTATTTTTTTTCTTTCCATCTTTCATGATGTATACTCCAGATAGTTGTGCCAGACGTCGTAGACTACCAAACAAACACGTGTGCACATACGGTGGGTTTTATTATCGAGAGGCACATTTTATTGCGACGAGATGTTTGCGTTTGGTGGAGGCCTTCGCGTCGTGTCGTCCGCGACGGATGCCCTTTGACGGAGTGCCGACGGGTACAACGTTTTCCATTATTTTTTTTTCCTCATTCTGAGTTGCTTGAACTGTTTTATCTTGAAATTTCAAGATGAAAAATTGTGCAAACGGATTGAAAAGCTAATTTCACGCACTCATCCCCCGATTTTCACATCAATTTAACAAATTTAACGCGGGAAATTCAGACATTTTTCATTTCATTTCAATAATGACTATTGTATATCATTGATAATAGTAATAATAATAACAATAATAATAATAAGAGCAGAAATATTATTGAACTTCTTGAAAATTTACAAAACTCTTTTTGAAATGTTATTAATTCATTGAATTTGATTAGATTGATATTGTAATTGACATTATGAATGTTTTGCTGATATTTTGTTATTTTTACTGTTTTCCTGAGATTTATTGATAATTATCAATCGGAGTAGGATACGAAAATATAGCGTTTGTCCGTTCCCTCATGATTGACTCTTTCATAAAGACAAAAACTAAAATTTAATAAAAAATCAATAAACTTTAGTGAAAAGTTATAAAAATTGGTTTATCATGATGAAACTTTGTGAAAGGATAAATCATGATAAAGATAAATCCGATCGATACACGGAGAGAAATATTTAGTAAAAATTACGGAATTTTCAGTTCACTTACTGATTACGGAGTTGATTCGAAAAATTGAAGTGACGGTATCGTTATTTTTCACCGATAATTCAGATAAAAATTACGGAACACCGCGGAAAAATTCCGTGACTTTAGATAAAAATTACGTGACAGTTCCGTAAAATTTCCGACAACCACATTTCGCTCCAGAATTACGGAAAATACACGTAATTTTTATTGAATATTTCTCTCAGTGTAGTTTTCAATAAATCTCAGAAAAAAAAGGAAAAATAAAAAATACTGGCAGAACATCCTTAAGATGATGAAATATTTACGTCGATATCCAGAAGAAAATATTTTTAAATGCACTAGTTCCCTGGACAATGGTCACTAGTATCCGCCCATAAAAATTACCAGGATCGTGAGATTGGCCGTGCGTCCAGTCCCTAGGCGGTGAACTTTAGTGAGGATTTCTGAAACGTTACAATTTTCCAACAATCTCTTTTTTTTTCATAAAGGCCCGTTACTCCTACTAGAGTACAAAGACACAAGAACTCAGGAGGATGCCGAGTTTAAACTTAAAAAGACGCAGCTGCGTCACAGCACTTTCTCGCAAACAATTGTCAACGTAATTGAAGTAAAAGAGATGTCACCGCGGGTGATCATCGACTCCCCTATAATTCGATCATAAACCCCTTGACGTGCGACAATGTTGACATTTGGTTATTTTGACATCACGCTGTGAATTTAGGCCCACCGTTGAGATATTCCACGCCTTCGTTAACCCTTCGTGGGCCTGTCCCCACCTAAGGCACCCGTTAAAATATTATCCAACTTCACCATTTCAATTTATTTTTATATGGAATTATCTAATAATTTTTATCAACATTTTTTACAGTTCACGGTTCATGATTACACAAATTAATCTGTAGGTATTTTAGAGGAGATTTTTCTGATCTCAAATTTTAAGTATTGGACAAATGTCTGGGCATTTGATTTTTCAGTCTATACATCTCCAAAATAATGGGTCCATACCTTTGTGGGCCCGTTAGTCAGTCCAGTCGAGGATTTCGAAGTGCGTGGATGCGTCTTCCTAGTAATAATTACAAATAAAGAAAGATTTCAACTCAAACAAATGAATTTCCACAAAAAAATTACCCATTTCCAATAATATTCTTGAATTTGACTTTCTCCGGAATCTTCAACTCGCGTTCTGGTTCTAAATTTGAGTAATTCTGTCTCAAAATTTCACGTGTAATTTTCAGAAAGTGCAGAGCAAGGGTAATTCACGATAAAATCTGCACAAATACAATTTAATTAGACGTTAATTATGCTTAATGGGAAATTTTGGTTTGAAAAGAGTTTGGCAGAGTAAAATATCTTGAGGAAACACCAGGCTCGAGACTTTAAATTGCCCCATCACTTCTAGAACTGCCATAAACCACATTTCGACTCCTTTCGGAACATTTTCTAATGGAATATGATGTCAAAAAGGCTGATATAAATCACATTGAATTATCGCTATTTAAACGACTGTGAAATTAGCGGTTATGCCACCATCGTTCAAGCTGCAGACGCGTTTCTTCACTCTGAAGACTCATAACTGTCTTCTAGGTGCTAAATTCTCCAGAGGGTCTCAGCCATCAAAGTATTCCTCCGCAATTAAATTTGCATCTGCAATTTTAATCTCTTCCACCGAAAAAATCACTCCACATATTTTCAGTGAAAGAAAAATATTTCAGTATTATTCCAGGGAATTCCCACGACTCGATTGACTCAGGTTGGATTTATAGCAAGAATCATTGGGTCTCCAGTGCCTCCAGCCCATAAATTCTGTTGATCAAAGCCCCCAGAGACAAAGATCGATCTAAATAAGTCGTTCTGCTCTGGTCGATGAAGTTTTCTCAATTGACAGAACCCCAGGGCGATATTCCGGTGATCGATTGGAGATTCTTCATTGATTCCAGGTAGTAAATACCCAAGCGACAAAATACTTCTAGGAAAGAGCTACTGACTCCAGTATTTAACCAACAAAAAGTCGATGCGTCAATGTTGCGTTTGAATTGACGCTGGACAGGTAGCAAGATTTCCCTTTTTATTTTTCTTTTCGGCATTTTACACCTACGAAAGACGCTGTTTGCGCCCTGTGGCTCATTGTCCCTTTGGTCCATTCATCAGAGGGACTTCCCGTCACGCCATCTTTTCAAACGGACATCAAAAATGTTTTCGATATCTCGCAGTGTTCGTTAGAATGAAAAAATCCAGCGTGAAGAGCGTGTGACGGATACATTTTCAGTTTGTTACAAATTTCGACAGGTATCACATTGAGGGGGAAAAAAATGTTGAAAAGTTGAAATGAGAAAACTCTTGATGGACAATCAGAGGGGGATCCTCTTATACATGCGAATTATACGGATCACCTTCCACCAATGGCTCCTGTGTCCATTTTGGGATCAACTAGACGTCATGATTTTTTTTTTCCATCCGTCAAACACTCGGACAGAAAAAAATATTCCAACTCATCAGTTTGTTCAGCTATTGTGGAAATTTTCTTCTTACGTCGAGGGAAAAATTTTCTTCATTAAAAAATTACGATTTCAAACTAACAAATGAAATTAATTAATTATCGCGAACATGTATAGGGGAGGGCGAGTACTGAATATTGAATTGAATACATGTGTCTGAAAGAACTAAATTAAATTTTCGAGATTAATTTGTCGAGTTGAGTAATTCGATTAATTCGAATTGATTAATTAATTCGAGTAAAATTTGAAATGAGAATTCGTTAAAATAAGCCTGAGGCTGCATTCAATTTAGAGATATATTTTTCAATCTCTGAATAATCAAAAAAAAACTAATAGAATACAATTAAATAATTAATTCTACTGTTTCAATCTTCTATAACTGCGCTATTAAGAGAATATTTCTTAATTTATGCTCCATATGTGTTAATAAACACTAAATTAACGCACATTTATCAAAAGACTTGATGAAAAATATTTGATTGTTATTGAATATTGGAATATTTAGTGAAAGTGTGAATGAGGATAAGATGAAGGAATTTCGAATTGAACTAATTTGCCAAGTGAAATTAGGCTGGCCCGAGGTGAGGATTGACAGACAGGATATCGTTACAAATTCCCTTGAAACATGTACCGGATTGGAATTGAATGGCTTTGGCATATAATATGGATAACACACGGACAAGAGGAGAGAAAAGGGCTTGGAAAGAGAGAAGGGCGATCATGTGCTGCCGGCAAAATCAGCGGATTAGCCTCTGAATGCCATCAATGAGGGCCACCCCATCCGCCTTCTCCTTTCCCATCAATGCCGTTGTGAATAAAAAAGGGAGGAAAAAAGGTGAAGGAAAAATTGAAAGCGAAAGCCCATGAAAGAAGAGGTTTCTACTTGCGTCTTAAGGTGGATGTTTACACGGAGGTAATACAAGTAATACTACGCCAATAGAGCGTTCTATGAGACTATTTACGTGAAATAAGACACTCACAACAGCACTTGGCATCCATTCATGTCCACGGGGATTTATAAAATTACTCTATTTATCATGCAAATCAATGGATTCGTCGGTTGTAAATCTTGAGGCATAATTCGTGGACGTCCGCATCAAAAGGACACACGCGAAGATAAATATTTAGTCAGAATTACGAAACTTTCAGTTCGATTACGGGATTCCCCGGGTAAAAAAAAACTGTGATCAGAATGATTTTTTCAAATTTTGAAAAAATTTCGGGAAAATTTTTTGAAAATTTGGAAAAAATATTCCGATTACTGTTTTTTTTTACACGGGTCACTCGAAAAATTTAAGACGGTTCCGTAATTTTTCATAGATAATTCAAATGAAAATTACGGAATGCCACAGAAAAATTGCGTGATTTTTATTTGAATTATTTGTGAAAAATTAATAATATAAAATTAAATTAAATAGAATTAATAATTAAAATCTATATGGTCGTAAATCTGATTAAATTTTGGACATTTTGAAAGATCGCACGTCTCGACGAATGGAAAAACCACGGAGATGGAGACCTTCAAAGTTGAAAATTCGGAAGACCCTTTTTTACAAAAATGACATCAATCCGATACCTTTAGTTCTACACGGAGAGAAAAATACCGGAAAAATTACGGAACTTTGAAAAAATACTGGAGGTACACGGAGAGAAATATTTAGTAAAAATTACGGAACTTTCAGTTTACTTACCGATTACGGAGTTGATCCGAAAAATTTAAGTGACGGTATGGTTATTTTTCACCGATAATTCAGATAAAAATTATGGAACGGCGCGGAAAAATTGCGTGACTTTAGATAAAAATTACGTGACAGTTCCGTAAAATTTCCGACAACCACATTTCGCTCCAGAATTACGGAAAATACACGTATTTTTTATTGAATATTTCTCTCAGTGTACCGTAAAATTGTCCTGAAAGTTTCGTAAAAATTCCTGCTCGCTACGAAAATTTTTACGGAACTTACAGTATTTTTTCCCGAAAACCGTCACCCCACGACTACGAGAAAGTTCCGTAATTTTTCCGGTATTTTTCTTTCTGTGTACTTGGCAGTTAAATAGATTATGATTTGTATACCTAGAAAATCGGCAAAAATCCCCAAATGAGAGTTTTCTTTTTTTTAAACACTCTGTAACATTTCTTAATTCAGCATATCCGATAGAATCAGGATGCGATCGCCTTGAGAGTTCAAAGAGGCCGCCCACCTATCACCGAAAGAGATCAACGATTTTATCGCCCGTCGGGCGAAACGGATACGTTTTTTACCCTCTTGTGCAATTGAAAATGATTCTGTACTGGAGCATGACATTTAAACTCAACCCCTGGAACATTGAATCCGAAAAATCGGGTGTTCTCTCGTGCCAGGACACGAGTTGTCGCGCACCTCTGGACAATAGTCGCCTGAGTACAAAGAGAAGTTGAAAAAAAAAAATAGATAAAAGGAAAACTGGTAAATGCTTTTCACTTTTCCCTGAATCTTTCAGCAATTATTCGTCTGCAGAAAAATGTGAGAAACTCCCAACCCTTTTGTGGTTATTTGCCTTTCCCATATTATACACGAATTTCGTTGGTGGATTTTTCTGTGGAATTCATTGTACTCTAGACTTTTGTAAACATTGAAGATCCGATTATGTCCGTTTGGGTTATAAGTTTGACGTTGTGCTGACGTTTGTCCGGCAACATTGGGGGTGAAAGGGGTTGAAATCGCTTTTGCCCTCGTTTTCGATGGATTTCCACGGATCTTTTTTTATTCTTTTGTTGTTTTCTTTTTTCAGCAGCTCTCTACAAGTTAAGAGGATTGGGGTTATGATACTTTTCAACTCATGAATTTCCGTCATTCGAGGAAAACCACAAGCCACTTTTTATCACTTCCTGTCCGGACTGATGAGTCAGTTCTAATTAACGAATCCCTTTCCATCCACATACGTACGAAGATTCTCATTAATTATTGCTCCTATATCTTTTTAAAATGATTGTATTGTTTAAAAAATTCTTGTCTCAAGCAAGAATTTCAAAAATATACATTAAATGAACATGTGAAAATTTAATAAAATAATATTGATGCTTTTTTTTAAATCAAGATGTGCGGAAAAAGTATTGGACATCAATCTAATGGTTGGCAAAAAAATTCCATGACGAATTTCATTCTTTATCGATAAAAATGGAAATTCACCCCTTTCAGAGGCTTTTTTTATTTTTCGAAACGGGTGCAACACATGTCACGAGATGGGGTTGGGGAATCCCCGGGTTTTACCCCAAAATCGTAGGTTTTTGTGTCGCAACCTCGTAAATCAAGAGTATGAAATCAATTACCACTCATTCCACATGTTTTGAGAGAAAAGGGGAAAAAGTAGAAAAAAAAAAGTATAACCTGCTGCTGAGGATACGCCCACGGCGTTTCCTCATTCCATCTGGCTGATTGAGACATATCAATTTTACTCAATTCCCCCAAAAAATAAATCCTCAATGAAAATTCAATTTTCCAATTTTTTTCTTTTATTCAATATTTTTGTTATTTTTATTAAATATTTGTCTTCGTGCAGGAAGCGTTCGCGTCCCCTTTCTAATGGGGCGAATAAAAAGGGGAGCCCCACACAGGTAATTTTTTTAACTGGACCCTTTTACCCCGGTCCCCTGATTTTTCTGGGCCGTCGCCTCGGTTTTAAGACCATTCCCTTTTTATTTTGATTTACAGCGACGTTAACTCGCTCTCAACTCCAGTTTCGTTGCACGAAACGTGCCGCTGAATTAAATACTGTAAAATGGACGTTCCAATTATCAGAGGAAACGACTGATAATCATTCGAAAGGGTAATTACCCTAAGAAAGAATTTTGGTAAATTGAAAG
The DNA here is from genome assembly GCF_000806365.1 of Fopius arisanus. Taxonomy (NCBI): domain Eukaryota; kingdom Metazoa; phylum Arthropoda; class Insecta; order Hymenoptera; family Braconidae; genus Fopius; species Fopius arisanus. Next base: position 54,856 of record NW_011887839.1, read on the forward strand.
AAAAAAAATTTAAACTAACGAATGAAATTAATGAATAGTCTCAAACACATGTGATTAAGAGTACTGAATATTGATTTGAATACATTTGTTTTAAATAATTAAATTGAATTTTGGATTAATCGTAACTTTAATTATTTCCGAGAATTCAAATCTGAAATTACAATCCGTTAAAATATGCCTGCGAATGCGTTAATTTAATAAAAATAATTCGTAACCTCAGGTGATTATTGTTTTTTGTGTATTAACATTATAAAAATATTTTTCATTGTTTACAATTTAATTTAATAAAAACAACGATTTTTGATGGAAAACCAATCGGTTTGCAACATTTTACTAAATTTTTCGCGTTCAGAAATTCTGAATGAATGTTTAGAGAATTCAAGCGCGAAAATTTGAACCAACAATTTGAATTTTTGTATTTTTACTTGTTGAAGTAAAAAATCCAAACACTTGACACTTGTCAATTTTAGGGATAAAATGAAGGAGAGGGTGAAATTAATGGACGCAGGCGCAAAGATGCAGAACGGCCATCGCCCACGTCACCATGGATACAAGAGAGGAGGAGTAGAAACAGAGGAATTTCGTGAATTTATCGATCGTTTCCTCAGACTGTGGAATTTTCTCGTGTTCACCACCTCCTGTTGAAATCGCTTCGAAAATTCCCAAAAAATCGTGCAAATAATCATGACGAATTACTCGCCGAATATTTCACGCTCATACAAGAGGGAACAAATGATTGAGTCGTATGTTCTCTCCTGAATAATAGATACGGGATCGATGACAAGAGAGGTGAAAAGGGGAGTGAAATCTCTCGATGACACAAAAGAGCATTCGGAATACCATTTTTTTTTTAACACCGTTTTATAATCCATCCAGCCGCTAAAGGGGTGGCATATCCCTTCTCCTTCATTTTTCTCCCTCTCAATTCTTTTCCCTCATTGTGCTAAGTAATTTACTGTCTGCAAACAGTCGATGTAAAACATGTGCAAACACATTCGCAGACAGAGGATTAAACTCAACGTGCGAAATCCGTGAGAATCCGCGCAATCGATTCAATCAAGCGAGTACTGAGAACAAAAAATTACTGACTGTACTCTACATATTATGAGACAATTAATTACACTATTTCATGACGACAATTCATTATGGCTCCTTTTATTACAGTAAATTTATCGAGAAGATAGAAAATTAACTCAACCAGAAATTCAGCAGCGAAATGGTGCACTGTAGAATAAGTACACTTTTTTCAAATTCAATTTTAGC
>NW_011887839.1:56753-61714 GCF_000806365.1 Fopius arisanus
TATTAATTTTATATTATAGAATAATTATAAAAATAATATATAATAATGGAATTGGCTGTACACGGAGAGAAAAATTCTTTAAAAATTACGTGCCTCTTTCGTAACCCGCCAGTCAAAACAGTATTCGGTAAAAATTACGGAACAGTTACGCATTTTTTTCACTGAATATTCCGTAGTTTTTTGTGAACGTTCTGAACTTTTTTCGGCAAGTGCACTGAAAAAGTGCGTAACTGTTCCGTAATTTTTACTGAATATTGTTTTGACTGGCAGATTACGGAAGAGGCACGTAATTTTTAAAGAATTTTTCTCTCCGTGTAGCAAGTGAAAATCATTGAGAGGGAATTCTTCTGGGTAAATGGCGTAAGTAAATGATCCGTACGTGCATATGAATATATTCGATATATGGAGTGGGCGGTGACACGTGTCGTGGAAGTATAGGTACTCATAATGGAAATAATGTAAGAGGTGAGGGTCCCCTCCTGTTGTCGACAAGTACATAAGGAGAGATGTAGGATAGGTCTGCACTAAGCCTGCAGTAATTGCCAGCATCACCAGGGGATCACGCCGACGATCACGGGGGGGCGGCCACGCGACTCTGTCCTCTCTTTTTTTCTTTTACCGTATACCCGGTTCAAACTTTAATTACACGTCAAGTTGACGTCTCTATCGAAAAATTTTATGCTTCCATTATAAAACCCAAAACAATAAGCGATCCATGAAAATACTGTGAAGACAACAAAAATTCGTGAATAACTAGATCAAATGTATTAATTGTCATTTGAACTCGCAAATTGTCAGTTAAAAATTGAAAATTAATTACGGATGTTTTTTTTATCTGGACGGAGGTGAACAGGTGCTCTCTGAGTAATTCGAGTCTATGATAAAGGGTAATTAATCGAGGGAAACAATTATTTGAATGGAGTATATTAATATACTTAAAGTATATTATTATTATTTTTAACAATATTTTTCACTTGATTTTAGTATATTCGATTTTCAATGGTAATATTATTGTATTGATGACAAATTGTTTTTTCAGTGATTCTAATAATTATTGGGAATACAATAATTAACGAAAATTGTTTATCTTCGATAAATAGATTCAACGTTTCGTGAATAATTGAAGAGTATTCATCATCTTGAAGTTGAAAACGATTCTAACCCCTCACTAGGTCCTTTTTATTGTTTTGGATATCCCCAGAATTTTTCTGACAAACTGAGAAAAAAATTACTTTTGCCAAGAATATTATCTTGTAAATGTAAAATTAAACTCGAATTCTTAAATTAAAAAATTACAATCTTGTATATATCGTGTAAAATTTATACGATACCCCATAATATACAAATATTCCCATGAAATTAACTAATATTGAATATATTTTCTTGTGGTAAATCGTAGTAAATATTCTTGGCCAAAAAAAATTATTTCTCAGTGCACTATCTTCAATAATTTGAAATATACAATACGTTTGCGTTATTTATGGTATTCGTGATAGATACTACTGAAAAAATAAATTTTTCATCGATATTTTTATTATTATTTAAAATAGAATATACTAGGATCAAGTCAAAATATACTTGAACCAAGTATTTTTTCCGTGATGCAAAACGATGAATATATAAAAGATAAAATGATGAATGTTATTGTGAATCTGAGGGTATTGAATTCGAAGTATGAAAAGTAAACGTCAAATGAAATTCCTCGTGTGTACCTTGCGCTCAATCGTAATGACTGGCCTGTCAATGCGAGACGCATTGAAACTTGAATGGCTCATTGGGTCTTTCTGGCTTGTGTACTGATCCAAAGTATTACGTTTCATTCGTACGCCCCCGCACAAAATGAAGGGTCAATATTGTTCCACCGATTGAGAATGGGTTTTGTTTGACCACCCCTATTGCATTGGCAGCATCGTCAAATTATTGCCAATTATCAGCACATCAAATTTTTATTCAACTCCAATTTTCGTTGATTAATTAATCGTAAAATCTGATTCATCATCGATTAATCTCTCTCTCAATATCATTTTGGCAAAATATTGTAGCAAAATTGACATTATTTCATCATTTCAGTCGTTTCAGTTATTTATATTGATAGATTTAAATGTGCAAGGCTGAATAAAAAATTATCTTATGCAAATGCAAGTATAAAAATAATTCTGTTTGCTCACAGGGTGTGTATTTTCACACCGACTTGACCCGATGCATCTCTATCAGTCGATTGAAATCACCGATAAGACTATCCATTACATTTAATCCACTTTGCGTATCGTCATTATGCAAATACGGGAGATATGCTAATCATTGACAGCCCGATGCCATGACGTTTCAATTTTCACCGCTCCGAAGGGATTCCCGTTTAAAATCCATTCCCGATATTTTAAACTCAATCAATACACAATGAAAGAAAGGGATATAATAAAAAATAGAATTTCCTTTTCTTTATTTTTCAACGTGGGGAATCAGTTTGAACGAGCGGTGACATTGATTTGACGTAATTGGCACCAGGAAGAGGCATAAATGACGAGCCAGGCAGAAATGATTGGGATAAGCTCGGCATAAGCCACCGGATAAGCCCCATGTGTGGATTAATCCATGAGAGAAGGGCGCACGATCCTTTCATTTTCCTTTTTCCTTCACCTATCGACAGCCCATTCTTTTACTTGCATTGAGAAATAAAAAATTCTCTTAAATTAATTTACCACTGCCAAGTTCATTTTTTCTGATAATTATTTCCTTTAATTATTTGTTAATATCGGACATTTTTTGTGGAATTCGGTGTAAATTGGGAGAAATTAATTATTTCTAGCACTCGATTTAACGTCTAGAATGATATAGATTTATTATATCTATTCATGTGCCCTAATATTGGGGTGAATTAATAGTATATTATGCATCAAGGGTGGAAAGTCAGTGCTTTCCCGCCCGAGGGGCACATGTTATTTTTCAACATGCCTGGGAAGGAAATTTCGTGTTGTGCTGCCTGAAAAACGGGAGGAAAGTCAATACTTTCAGCTCTAGGGTGGAAAGTGAATTCCAAGGGTGGAAAGTTTTGACGGGAGGGCGGGAAACACTAATTTATTTTTGGCAATTTGCATTTTTTGCAAGCGACTTTCCACCCTAGAGCTGGAAGTATTGACTTTCCTCCCGTTTTTCTGACAGCACATCACGAAGTTTCCTTCCCAGGAATGTTGAAAAATAGCATGTGCGCCCCGGGCGGGAAAACACTGACTTTCCGCCCTTGATGCACAATATACTATGCTTTATAATTTTTTTTATTGAAATTTATACGTCGACTGAACTCAAAATTCCTGCAAATTTTATTCTCATGTTTTCCTGGCGGTAAAATTCTATTTGTTTTTCAGGGTCTCAGTAATTATCTAAAAAAAAAAACAATTGTCTAAAAAATAAATAAACGATAAACCGGAAAATAGGAAAAAAAAATCGCATAACTGTCACTCAACGTTCTTTAATCAATGAATTTAATTTATTTATTATTATACATATAAATACGTATATTTCAAATAGATTTAATTAATGATTAAGTGTAATTATTATTAATCGTGGGGATAAATTTACAATAAGAAATGTCTCCCCGTGATTTTCCGTGTGAATCCATTTGCACTATTTTTGGCGAGTGCTTTTCGTACTAATGCGATAATCAAACATGAGGGATTGGTCCACCCCAAGTATGAGAGATTGTGCACCTGAGTATTCGAATGATTCACGACACATTCAACGCATGCGATGTCGAATCTGCTCACCACAAAATTCACCGAATACTTTTTGTCTTATCCTCGTTATTCTCGGTTAAATCGATTATCCGGTGTGCATAAATTTATGGATGATTTCACGGGCCTTATTTTATCTTAAAAATCGGAAGGGCGATGCATCTGCAACCAGAGAGGGGTATAATAGCGTTAAATTTGAATAAATGCCCCCACGATATAGAGAACAAACCGGGGCCGGATACGCCGCATTAGGTAACATGCTAATCATCACAGCTACAACTATACTTTAAACGTGATGAATCATTTTTTACTCGTCTCATCGTCACCTTCCGATGACAATCCATTATTCAAATCGAGCGCAAGTGTAACCATCACCCTATTCTCTTCACATTTTTTTTTTTCCTCAAATTTCGGTACACGGAGAGAAATATGTACGAAAAATTGTTGGTCTCGTATTAGTAAATGCGGGATATGGCACTGCCCTGATGAAGTGTCATATGAAATTCATGAAAAATTACTGGAGTTCTCCGGAATATTTACTGCGCAGGGCAACAAAAATTACTGGACTGATCCTCAATTTTTTATGAAGTTCATTCGATTTTCTAAAATGTACTGCTAAAAACCGGAAATATTCGTACTACACGGAGAGAAATATTTAGTAAAAATTACGGAACTTTCAGCTCACTTACCGATTACGGAGTTGACTCGAAAAATTTAAGTGACGGTATCGTTATTTTTCACCGATAATTCAGATAAAAATTACGGAACACCGCGGAGAAATTCCGTGACTTTCGATAAAAATTACGTGACAGTTCCGTAAAATTTCCGACAACCACATTTCGCTCCAGAATTACGGAAAATCCACGTAATTTTTATTGAATATTTCTCTCAGTGTAGTTATTCACTTTTTACTGCAGTTCCAGTAAATTTTACTACACTTTCAGTAAATATTACTGGATTTCCAGCAAATTTCACTGGATTTCCAGCACATTTTACTGGATTTCCAGCAAATTTTACTGGATTTCCCACAAATTTTCCTAAACTGGATTTCTAATTACTTTTTCAGTGAAGGAGCTGAGAAATTTTACCGGACTGGACCGTAATATTTAAGATTAGGTCGCAATGCTCCGCTTACTGGGCAGTCCGACAATTTTTCAAGCGATTCTGGTACGAATTTTTCCTACAAATTTCTTTCCGTACAACTCTTCATTCATGTACGAAACATTTCCCCGA
>NW_011887839.1:61799-64194 GCF_000806365.1 Fopius arisanus
TCATGTCACCTGGCCCCCAGTACATAGACTCGGGTTGTCAGATCATCACTCGGGTTTCACCCCGAGAAATTCGAGTGAGTTAAACCCCAGGGCTCACGTCGACCAAACTCGCTAAAAGGGTTGACGTCTTTCCATAATTGTCAATTCGTTCAGCGCACTTCCACTTGGCTGTGCTTCTACTTTTTTAAAAAACCACTGAACAACGAATAAAAAGGCTGAACAGCATTTGACGATTCCAACATACAAAAAGTGACAGATACCAATGATAAATAACAAATTACAAATAATGTTTTTCATTCGAAGGTTCCATTTACGTAATTAATCATTTGGAATTGATTGATTAATGAGTTAAGGGCAATATATGTGGACGTTCGCATGGGATGGGCCCAATTTGTCGGTTTTAGTTTTTGAGATTATTATAATTTTTTAATTTTATTTTTCATTCTTCAAATTTTTTTAATGACTTGAGGACAAAGTTTAGGATCTTCCTCGTCGAATCCCACAAAATTCATCATTCTATCCTCACTAGAAGTATTATTTTGGATTATTTGAAGAATAATTGAAAAGGGCCCACTTTGTTTTTATAAAGGATTAAATAAATTTAATGATAATCCGATGATTCAATCGCAATAAACGCTGATTTCTGTTAATTACCTAGGTACGCAACTCATAAATTGGTTTCTCATTTCCTTCTAAAAGCATTTAATTGATAATTAATTAAACAATGAGGCATTTACAATAATTAAACGCGTGGTGAAGCACTTTTCAAGAAGAAAATTACCCTAAACTCCACTGCTCCCTCCAGAAATATTAATGAAGTCCGATTCAATTTTATCCTCTCCTCTATTTTTAATAATTATTAAGATGAATAATAACTCTGAAAAATTGTGAATCAGAAAGAGTCCCTATATATGGACACCCATAAATTGGGCCCTTTTCATGTGGACGTCCGCATATTTATTGAAAATATTAAATAAAGATACCGAAGAGGTGAGAATTCAATGAAACAAAATGGATCAATTGTAAAATCCTTCACGCCCTCGTAAAAATTGTAGAACAACAGGAAAAGACCATAAATCATGATAAATACGCACGTGTTGGCTCTCGTGTAGGACTAAACGAAAACTATTAACACTCGCTGGGTGCGACAGTACGGTACAGGCCTCATAAATATACCCCGAGTTACGAAAAAGGGTCGACCATGGGGGGAACTTTGAAATTTACACTGTTGTATCGTAACGAGGGATCGCGGATAATCTCACTCCATTTTGCATATGTACGCATTCTACACGCTTCAGAGTCACCTTTTCCATCCTTCTCTCCATCTCTCATTCGTCATTTTCCATTTTCGAAATTCTCAAATATCAAATTGACAATTTACTAGATTACACTAAGAAAAAAATTTATTTACCCAATTATATTTACCAACGATAAGAAATCAAGACAAGATTGTTGGCTGAAGAAATCGTTTCTCAGTGCACTTAATTATTAATTAATTAAAAACCTTTGTTAATCTCAAAGTTTCGGAAAGAAGAATATTTTAATTGAATTGATTGAATAACCAGAATAGGCCGAAATTTCGAAGGCTCTATTTGATATTGGAATGCATTAATGAAAAGTGGGGGAGGCAAATAGCTTCGGCCCCTCTTGCAAAATAATAGAAATCCTTGGTCAATGGTATAAAGGATCACATCTGCACTGCGATCCCTATTTTTATTAATTCACTAGTTTAATTCATCGAGCAGAGGGGTGGGTGGTATTGCCTAATTGCTCATGTACTCCCTCAACTCGACAGGTGCATCCGTAATAGAGTATAGTAATGAATTGAACAATGAAATAAAAAAACTAGTCATAGAATATTTCATCAGTGACTCTATATTAATTCAATTGAGTCAATTAAATCATCGGATTGAATCGGGAGATTAAAGAGGGTGTGATGAGCATATGTACTGGCGTTGAAAAGACTAGCCACCCGTATGCATTTTCATCGTCTCACTGACTCAGTGGTAAAAAAAAAAAATCAAGGATTCTAGTTTGACATTCAGATCGGAGCATTGAGTTGCTGCCACTCGACGCTGAAAATAAAAAGAGACATCGAGGGAGAGATAGAGAAAAGCTGCCCCGTCGTGTCGTGTGTACCAACAGGCTAAATGTGTTTCACAGATGACCGCCTCTCCTCAATGCACTCATCCATCGATTATATCAACTCATCGATGCACTTCAATCTTGTCTCTCAACATTTTTATCATTTTTTTAGATAACCATGGGAATAACTTTTGCTCATTTGCACTGGGAGATAAATTTAGAAAAGTAAATGCATTTGTTTGCAACCACCAATTGTTGTTTTTAGCAAATTAGATAAATTAGAAAACATTAAAAAATATTTTTTTAAGTA
>NW_011887839.1:64204-116792 GCF_000806365.1 Fopius arisanus
ACGCTGAAAATAAAAAGAGACATCGAGGGAGAGATAGAGAAAAGCTGCCCCGTCGTGTCGTGTGTACCAACAGGCTAAATGTGTTTCACAGATGACCGCCTCTCCTCAATGCACTCATCCATCGATTATATCAACTCATCGATGCACTTCAATCTTGTCTCTCAACATTTTTATCATTTTTTTAGATAACCATGGGAATAACTTTTGCTCATTTGCACTGGGAGATAAATTTAGAAAAGTAAATGCATTTGTTTGCAACCACCAATTGTTGTTTTTAGCAAATTAGATAAATTAGAAAACATTAAAAAATATTTTTTTAAGTAATTATTTGATTAATTTCATGTTTGGATGGATTGGCGTCAATTTAGGGTTTATAATAAGCATGTAGTAGATATAAATAAATATACTCTTAGAAAAATTAACTATTTAATTGGATTCTAGTAATTTTTTGTGAGTGTTGAGGAATTAAAACGTTTTTTTCGCGTCTTAATATAGAAAGAGTATGTAATTAGTGGAAATTACCGAATATGTTTCTAAATTGAATACATATACATCCTCAGGGATTTTTAATAGAATATTCATTTCAGATTTGAATTCTTACAAACATTGATCTCCGAAATTTTAATTAGTTGTGTTAAACAAATGTATTCAATTCAATATTGAGCACTCGCAATCCCGAATTCAGGTCAATTAATTAATTTAATTTGTTAGTTTGAAAATAATTTTTTGTCACTTTCCTAAATTTATTTTCTCATTATGAAATGTCGGTTTTAGTTCACTCAAAAAAATTGCTTTCAATAAAATCTGGGAGTTCAATAATTTCAATGTTTTTATAAAAAATGAAATTTTTCCATAAAAATGACTAGAATCCATTAAAATTTTAATAATTTAATAATTTCAATGTTTTTATAAAAAATGAAATTTTTCCATAAAAATGACTAGAATCCATTAAAATTTTAATGGATTCTAGTCATTTTTATGGAAAAATTTTAATAATTTAATAATTTCAATGTTTCTATAAAAAATGAAATTTTTATGGAAAAATTTCATTTTTTATAAAAACATAACATAACAAAACATTTTTTAATATACATAAGGCGATTCTGGCGATTCTATCTTAAGATTTAATTTTTCTCTTTGAATCGTGTTATGTTTATTTAATTATTTGAAGATTTATGCATTTTAAAGTTTGTAGGATCAGAATCAGATATTGTTTATAAAGAGATTTATTATTATTTTGGTGATTTTATTGAATATTGGGGTGTACACCACTTGAAAATGATGTAGACACAATTTTCGAGTTGGCGTTGAAAGTTGTCCCCATAAAAGTCATCAATTATTCGATTGGAAATAAATCGAAGGCAGATGGGGAGTGCCTCCGGGGGCACGACGGGTGATCGTCAACGAAAAACTTCTCTCGTACCCCTCAAAAGCCCAACAATGCTGTTTCTCAACAAATACAAAACGATACACGCGTGCATTAAAATCCGTACTCCAGTGTTATGCCCCTGGGGAATGTTTCATTCACAGAAATTTCATTCTCAAAATTTGCGAGGGACCATTATTTATCGATAAATGCCTGAGTGGCTGTCATTGTCCGGATTATTCCAATATATTTACCCGGAACAGGTCATTTATTATGACACTAATGAGCTCGGTGATACCGTTATCGCTGAGGAAATTGCGATAAGTCACCGCACGAAGAGAAAAGTCCAACAAAAATTACCGGAAAAAACACGTGAAATTTACAAAATTTTATGTTAGAATTCTTGAACATACGCGGAGAGAAATATTTAGTAAAAATTACGGAAGTTTCAGTTCACTTACCGATTACGGAGTTGATTCGAAAAATTTAAGTGACGGTATCGTTATTTTTCACCGATAATTCAGATAAAAATTACGGAACACCGCGAAAAAATTCCATGACTTTAGATAAAAATTACGTGACAGTTCCGTAAAATTTCCGGCAACCACATTTCGCTCCAGAATTACGGAAAAAACACGTAATTTTTATTGAATATTTCTCTCAGTGTAAGATTCGCGATTCAATGATTTAGGCAAAAAATTAATTGTCATCACTGATGAATTCTTGGATGAAGGTTAGATAAAAATGAGAAATCAATGTGACATCCTAAATCCAACGTCTCAAAATTTTATATTTTATTATTGTTTATTTAAAAAAAATGATTCGTAAAATCGACAGTGACAGACCCAAAAATTGAATAACTGTTTCAGATTTTTCTGTTATATTTCTGTATAGAAATTCGTCTATAAAATTATTCTCGTTTGGGGACTTACGGGAATTACGGAACTTTGATTCGGTTACCGATTACGAGAGAGATTAAGAGAATATACTCGGCGGTGTCGTAATTCTTCACTGAAACTTCCGACAAAAATGACCGGACGTTCTGGAAAGATTTCGGAATAGTTCCATAAAATTTTCTATAGGGACTTTTCACTCCGGGATTACGGAGAAGATACGTAATTTTCATTGGATATTTTTCTCCGTACAGAAAAGGAGAGCGACTATTTTGGGGAACAAGAAAACTGAAATAAATTTAATTCCATGATGAGATCGAGGTCGTGGGAAGTTTCCAGAGGGTCTTGTCCGTTACTCAATGCAAGTGTAAGGCTTCTTGTAAGAATTCCTCTGCGTACAGGGCCCTATCACCTTACCTGATGACCCGACGTGTCTCATCAGTGTCTTAAAAATAAATTGGGAATGATGAATCATCTGGAAATTGAGGGATCTCAATGATGCAAATAGTATAAAATTCCAGTTAAATTCACCAGATTTCTCATTGGCACAAACTATTGACTTCTTTAAATCCAATGGTAACTTTTATTGAAATTTTTGAAATTTTTCATCCCTTCAAATCCCAAATACCCCAAAATTCATCTAACATCCGTAAAATCCCTGTATAAATTGCAGTCGGATCCCCTTTAATTGATTCCCTAAGATCTACTAAAACAATAAAGGGGAGAGTAAATCTGAAAATGGGGGATTGAAATGCTAATACGAGATTTCCATGGTTGAACACCCCAGAGCATTTTCATGAGTTCTCCCCTCCGACCATCGAGTAAACACACGCACGCGCGTTAAAATCACTCAGTCCATTTCAATTGATACTAGAAATATTTTTCAAATACACGGAAATAACGATGTTGTTATTATCCTACATATATTCACGTTTGTCACAACACATAAGTCACCCTCGAATTTATTGTCAATGGATGGGATTCCCCGTATTCTTTGAACCAACTTACCCTCTCCCGCCTCGAAAAGTCAGTTAAAAGGATCTTCGTTGATTAATGGCTTCACTTTTCACCTTCTATTCTGTTAATACTCGACTTGCTCCATTCAACTTCAACACGTTGTAATTTCTCCTCACATTTTCCACCATTTTTTTTTTCTTTCATGCTCAAGATGAACCGCTACCTTTCAATTCATTCATTCCCACTGGGAATTCTCGTCTCAATTTTCATGTGTCCAGGAAATTTTTCAATCACGCAACACGAGAAAATGTTAGAAAAAAAATTTACAAAATTAATTGAAGGAAACATCACCTTGCCAAAAATTATCAACAACAATTTTCACAACAAATTATCACAAACAATACTCTCAGGCTGTTGTTCAGAAATAATATTTAATTAATAAACTTTACAAATATTTACAATACATAAGAAAAGTCAATCGTTCAACTCATTCTAATTCATATTCAAAGTTCACAAAATTGTTAACAAAATGCTGAGTGAATAAAAAATATTGGAGTGACTCATGCGAATTCGGAGAAGTCTGATTCATCCGACGCATCATGTGTGTTAATGTCCGTCGGGTCTTGCGCAAGACCTTATGTACAATGCGTAAATGAATTGCAAAAACGGATTTCCCATTCGTTTCGTAATTGATAAGTATCTAATGTAAATTTTTCGAAAAGATAAAAAATGAATTTCAATAAGTAATGCGTTTACTTCAAGAAAATCATAAAACTCAGATCGCGACGGCTAGACGATACCAATGATTCTAATGATTCCACGATCCCACAATTGACACAGGTAAAATGATTACATTCGTGTATATAATTTATGCATCATTACAGTTATTATTATTCAACATAAATATACATACGGTAACATCTATCATTATTCCTATAGCAACTTATTATTCGGAAATCTACATATCAATATGACATATCCGCGAAATATTTCTCTGGATTTAGTAAAACGTCTGGATGAGTATTTTTCATTTCAAAATTATTCCCGAGAGTAATCGCAGTATTTCTGTCTCTGAGAATGAAATTCCCCCACAGATGGTCCAGGTGGAATAACCTTTCATCCCTCTATTAATTTAATTCTTCAACCATTTATTATATTTTACAGAGTAATTATCACAATTCAATATTCTAGGGGAATCTAACCGACGAGGGCGAGAGCTTCCACAAGTCAATCTAGTTTCAGACAATCTACGACTCTAGATGATGACCTACAAGACTCAGACATACGATGAGTTCTTCAACAAAAAATATTGGTATCAAATAGATTGTTTAACTTTCAATGGAGACCCGATGGACCAAGTACTTGATGATTTTCAAGTGGTAAATAAAATGACCAGCGCAAAAAGCATTACATATAACACCGATTCTCATATTGATAAAGTCAATGAGACATTATCTAGCGGATGCTATTTTCTGGTATTTTTTATGGCAACGTAGGACCCAGAGACAGAAATCATTGCTGATTAATAATCCGCAGCAAATCATGATGTTCATCTCGACGATTTGTAATAACGAAAACATCAATTAATGATTTTTCAATAGCAGATGATGCTTGTCGTGATTAATAAGCGCGAAGTCTGACTTCCATTTCAGGATCCTGTCGATGAGTGAGATGAGGCTCAACACCACCTGTCACAGTACCACTACCGCTTACGTGATGACCTAGATGGTGATGATGAGAGAGATGATGATTGTGATGGGGTGGTTGGGCTGCGGCACTTCGAAATGCTCTCTGTTTTTCCTCGAATTGACGGATTCGTTCGTTGTAACGAGCCAACTGATTACGAAGTTGGGCATCTTCTTGGGCAGCAGCGTCCTCGTCGTATTCGAGACAACCCACGCCATCCAGACGCTCCAGGTCAATCCAACCACGCCACCTCACGCAGACGCCGTTCATTATCAGACCTGATCGTATGTGTACCTGAAACATCCCGATTATTCGATTGTCCAATTAAAAATTATGAGCACTTCGATTTGCATTTTCATTTTTATCATTTATTCTCAAGCAATTATTTCAGTAATTCAGTAATTCAAGTGGTAAACTAGGATAAGTGATTTTTTTTCGAGGCAAGTTTTTGGCCAGTATCTCGGTATCGAAGGCGCAAAACGACTTTTTTATATAAACATTTTTTATAGAGAAGAATGAGAGCTACAGAAAAGGTATTTATGAAAAAATTGTTATCTTGCTTCAATTCCGAGATATCGACTAAAAACTAGCCTCGGAAAAATTCAGTCATCCTATTAATTCTTATAGTATTCTATTAATGTTTTTTTTTTAATTTTGTACTTGAAAAAAAACCAAAAATCCAATACATGTATTTAAGTACTCAAGTATTCAAGGCAGTTTGAAATTTCTCATTACCGCAACTGCTCTTTTTAAACATTAAATCTTTAATGTGTAGTTTGATAAAAGAAAGAATTGTCTCCGAAGAGGATTAACCGTTCGACCAACAATCAAGTTCCTCATCTCTGATGGAGAACAATAAAAAAGAAATTATGAGAAAAATAATATGAATATTCTGGACAGTGCAATTTTCTCGTGGCCGCAGGCGGTAGTGTATACCTTCCAATCTCAGTAATCGCCTGTTGAAAATGAGGAACACTTAGCCTTGCAGCAACAGGACGAATTAGGATGAGAAGAACGGCGAAATATTCTACGACGAGATTGAAACGCAACGTAAATTGGATCATTACGACATCGTGTGAGTTTGATGCATTTTTTCACATCCATTTAGCTCTAAAAAAAAAATTCCCATTTTCTCGCCCTCAGTGAATTCCCAAAAAAAAAAATAAATAAATAAAAATAACTGGACCAACCCAGTAGTTCAATAAATACCAACTCAACTATAAATACCAACTCAATTCATATTAATTAAGTATGAATTTCAATTTACTTGGCGGTAGTAATGATTACATAATAATTCTCGGTGTTTTTGATTTTTAAACCGTTTTCGGGATAATTTTTATGAATTTTTTTGTTTCGTAGACATTTGATTTTACGGAGAATCATGTGAACGACGAGTTCCCAAGAATTGGGTCTCGCCCGTCGGGAATTATATCCCTCCAGGACCTATATTTTCAGCGAGTGTATATTTCCGGTGTTTCCAACAGTCGAAACAACCAGAGAAAAAAAAAAGTCCAGAAACTATAACACACAAAAAGCGAAACAGAAATCGTGAAAAAATGGTGAAAAAATGGTGAAAAGCTTCGCGGGGAGTTAAAATCGTTATTTCCCCGTAGTTTTTCTCCATTGATATATTACATAACCGCCGGGTGTGAGATTTTATTTCATCCCCACCGGGACGTTCATTTGAAGGATAATTGCACCGACGGGGTGGCGTCTCAGTGGGTGGTAACACAATCTACACTAAATTGCAGACTCAATCAGAGATACACAAGGTCAATCACAAGTGTGGAAGTATGTGCGTCATACACTGGGAAATACCTGCTCATTTGTATTGCTGAACTCTTTCCTTCTGCACACGGTAAAACCAGTAATGAAACTTCACTCGAACATTGAATCGAGGAAATTTCCAATAAAATAAATTCTTCGAAATTTTCAATAAAATAAAACGCGACAAAAATTCAATATACGAAGACAAAAATCCGGGAAAATCTACCCAAAAAATATATATATAAAGTACATAAATTATATATATATATACTTGATCCTAGTACATTTATAATTGTTATTAAAATCCTGGGAAGATCGATTTTGCATCGATACACGGAGAGAAATATTTAGTAAAAATTACGGAACTTTCAGTTCACTTACCGATTACGGAGTTGATTCGAAAAATTTAAGTGACGGTATCGTTATTTTTCACCGATAATTCAGATAAAAATTACGGAACAGCGCGGAAAAATTCCGTGACTTTAGATAAAAATTACGTGACAGTTCCGTAAAATTTCCGACAACCATATTTCGCTCCAGAATTACGGAAAATACACGTAATTTTTATTGAATATTTCTCTCAGTGTATTAATCGAAAAATCCATATACAATCGGATCAAGTATAACGCATGTACAAATGATTTTTTTTTTTTCATAAATAATTCATGAAATACTTGTTCAATCCGAGAAATTAACCGTTTCCCACAGTTTTAATGACAGATTCAAAAGTTTGCTGAACGTTTCAGATTTTTCTCCTCTAGATTTGATATTTTATATTCCAACGTAATTCGCTGCGAAGTCACATGCGAATGTTTATAACATAAATTTTTCCGGCTTGATATACATACATATAAATGTGTATTTCCTAGAGTTTTAATCGTTGAATTTTTAGATATCGTTTGAGGTGATGAAAATGAGACATGAGTAATGATGATTTGATGAATCATCTCCCCAGGAGTTCGAGTTTTCGATGTTCTGTTTGTGATTTGTTTCAGCTCTTCGAGGAGAGTGTGCTGGGGATATTTATACTGAGTTCTGATGGTGGAATCCCGCATTTGACAGAAGCTTTCTCCTCCATTTCTACAGAAATTCACCTAAAATCATTCTCACTTGCGGATTACGTAAAATGTTCCGTAATTTTTCTCGGATATTTCCCCCCGCGTGAAGAACTGTACGGAGAGAAATATTGAGTAAAAATAACGGAACTTCCGGTTCCTTACCGATTAGAGAGTCGACTAAAAAAATTTGAGGGACGGTCTCATTATTTTTCACAGAGAATTGAGATAAAAATTGGGCGGAACGCCGCGGAAAAATTCACATTTCCCTTCGGAATTACGGAAAAGACGCGTAATTCTCATTGAATATTTCCCTCCGCGTGTAAAATAGAATTCCCAATCCCAACTGTTCTCTATTGAGCCATTTAATTACAACCTCAACTTCAATTAGTCAAAATTTTCACGCTCAGTCAACTGCGATTAATAACTGAAGGGTAACATTCGTGTATTTAACCCTTTTCTCGTTCTCACGGGAGTAAAAACAACAGTAATAAAAAATAGAATTAAAAAAAAAGGGAAATAAAAAGTACAGAGGTTTGGGCGTGACCCATTACGAGACATAATACCGTACGATATTTAAACTGTAACTCGTTCCGCTCAACCCTTTGACATTCTCATTTGCATGAGGCCCAAAGTGACATTGAAACAGATGAAGAAAAAAAGGAAAGAGTTAAATCCGGTGAAAGGGTGGCAGTACGTTATCAAGTGTTGCCTGGCGTATCTCCAGTGATTTTTTTTTTAACCTCGTATTTATCTCAACGAGACGGACACAGGAACCGGCTTTGTTTCAAGTAGGCGGCACCCGTCGACTTTTTTTCCAGTCCAGTCCAGTCCAGGGGACAAAAGACAGGGGCATTCGTCATCATTTCTAACTTCCCTCTTTCTAGACCTATCAAAAAAACCGAATACCATACGGTCAGCGTGCGCCTTTCTGTCGTAAACAACTCCACACAATTATTATTGCAAATTTATTTTTGAATTATATGTGGCCGTCAGCTTGACAAGGCCCCATTTCGGCGATTCTTACACTGAGAAAAATATTCAATAAAAATTACGTGTATTTTCCGTAATTCTGGAGCGAAATGGGGTTGTTGGAAATTTTACGGAATTGTCACGTAATTTTTATCTAAAGTCACAGCATTTTTCCGCGGTGTCATTTTTATCTGAATTATCGGTGAAAAATAACGATACCGTCACTTAAATTTTTCGAATCAACTCCGTAATCGGTAAGTGAACTGAAAGTTCCGTAATTTTTACTAAATATTTCTCTCCGTGTATTTGCGAGATATTCGCATCTTTTGCAAAAGGAGAATTTATTATTTTGATTTTGAAAAAAAAGAACAAGGGCCCACGATTTTTTGTTTATCGAATATTTAATTTAAAATATTTGTAACTATGCGGTGTTTAGACCTGGAGGATTCTGGTTGGTCTTCAAATATAGGTGATATAATCGTGCACCTGAGAAAAATACGGGGAAATTTACCGAACTTTTACGTAATGGTTGGATGACCTTGGTTTTCGGAGAAATGTACCGTAAAAATTATCCTGACAATTTAGTAACAATTCGTGCTCGTTAGGATAATTTTTACGGAACTGTCCTGATTTTTCCCGGAATAAATCAAGGCCACCCCACGACTACGTGAAATTTCCGTAATTTTCCCAGTATTTTTCTCCAGCAGATCAATTTTTATCCAATATCTCAAAATTGAAAGGAGCTACCGATTTTTTCATGGATACCTTTTCTGTAGTTCTCATCCTTTTCTATAAAAAATGTTAATACAAAAAATTCGCTAGATTCTTTCAATTGGAAATATAGCCTAAAAACGGACCTCGAAAAAAATGCAGGCATTTCGGAATTATTCTCTGAGGAAATCGGTATATTGAGTACCTGATTCCTTCGGAAAAACAGAATTGCTCGAGTTATATGATCATGATTACAATGACGAGAATGAAAAAGGCTCCATTCACGTAAGGAGTATATGAAAGGGTGATTATTCTCCTTTGAATCAGGTCTCGTTAATTACCGACGATAAGAAACGCGCGATAGCAGATGTGAAAAGGTAAAAAAAAAGGGGGAACTGTTGTTATCTGAATTTTGATCTGACTTAATTGCTTGCGCCACAGGGCACCATCACAATGCCCAGCACGTGGCGCTTCTGATCTGTCTTTAAAACAATGAAGAGAAAAAAAAAATCGTCTCGTGTCGTGAGGGAGATTGAAATATCCTCACGTCTACCCCAGAGGGTCGCCGCTTTCAAGGGTTTTCCGATTTTCCGAGGAATCTCTCTCTGGCACACCGATATCTTTTGAACCCGAGGCAATTTCCCGGAGTTGTTCAATGATTTATGGCCGTTTGAAAATTTTATTTTTCTAACTGCCTGTGACAGTTGGTCGGTGCTAATTGTCTGTCATGTCTTACAGAAGCTGTTGAAAATTCAGGGTAAATATTACGCTGTTTACATCGGGTGAACAGTAATTGAATCATCGGTTGGGCAAACGAAAGTGGAAATAAATTTGGTGTAA
The DNA here is from genome assembly GCF_000806365.1 of Fopius arisanus. Lineage (NCBI taxonomy): Eukaryota > Metazoa > Arthropoda > Insecta > Hymenoptera > Braconidae > Fopius > Fopius arisanus. The sequence continues at coordinate 74,452 of NW_011887839.1, forward strand.
ATGAAAAAATATGGGAATTCGAATTGGAAAAAATGGAGATTTTTACTGGGGAAAGCACACGGAGAGAAATATTTAGTAAAAATTACGGAACTTTCAGTTCACTTACCGATTACGGAGTTGATTCGAAAAATTGAAGTGACGGTATCGTTATTTTTCACCGATAATTCAGATAAAAATTACGGAACACCGCGGAAAAATTCCGTGACTTTAGTTAAAAATTACGTGACAGTTCCGTAGAATTTCCGACAACCACCTTTCGCTCCAGAATTACGGAAAATACACGTAATTTTTATTGAATATTTCTCTCAGTGTAGTAAATAAATTTTCTGAGATTCTCCATTTTTGGCGGACGGAGAGAAATATTTAATAAAAATTACGTGCCTTTTTCGTAATTCCGGTGCGAAATGTGGTTGTAGGTAATTTTAGGGAACCGTCACGTAATTTTTACCGAGAGTTACGGAATTTTTCTGCGGCATTCCGTAATTTTTATCTGAATTATCTGTAAAGAATTACGATACCGCCACTTAAATGTTTCCATGCATCTAGAGATAATCGAGTGTTTAAAAATTCGCGAATAATTTCAAAATGGCGGTATACCGACGCCAGTATCGATCGTAATGGCGTCGACGACCCCTGGACCGACGCCGGCGCGTTAACGAGAAGACCGGAAGCCGCCGTAAAAAAGGCATCAAGAAAAAAAGGAGATAACGTTTTGGAAAATACTCTGGAGCTGGTTATTTATTTTCGGCACTTTTTTTTTTCTCCACTTCTACAAAGCGGTTTATGACCTAAAGCCCTGAAAGGAAAAGTGGAGATGTTCCGAGAAGTTCACCGGGAATTTCCAGTCGAGGGGTCAGTTTTATTTCATTTGACGAAAAATTGGCGTCGGAAAGAGCCAATGGACCCCTGCAGTGAGGGGCTGTTGTATACGTCATACGGGGGCGGAAAAAAGGAACTCGGGGGCTCCAGAGGAAGTCATCAATGACTGGTCCTGGATCCCTCCATTGTTCATTTATACGGAGCTACAGATTTTACGGGAAATCGAGTTGTACAAACACGAGAGGTAAACGTCACGTATAATTCCACTTTATTGTCATCGAATTTGTACTAATTGACGGTGATTTATTTTTCAGTTCCACACATTTTGTCATTTCCACTCCAATTTTTTGTAAATATTCGAAAATTCCGGTGGTGCATGAAAATAAAACTTGAATCAAGTATATTTCATGTATATTTTATACTTGATTTAAACATATACGTTGCACGTAAAATGAATATAATAATATACTGGAAAGGATTGAATATAATAATATCTGAGTATTAATATAAATTTATTAATTCGGAAGAGAATGAGATAAATAAATAGAAATGTCACACGTCTGCGGACTATCAGAAGATAGAATATCGATGAAAAATTAATTTTCCTACCATTATAATAACGATTATGAATATATTAAGATCGAGGATAAAGTATACTTGATTCAAGTGTTTATTTGTTTCCGTGTGCCATTAGAAGACGTCGGCATGAATTTTATCAGCTATGTATCTCCGTCCAGTCGATAAAAGAAATGGATTTATGATATTTTCAAATTACCTTGCCATGTTCCTTGTCGAAGTCGCATTGTCCGGGTTCAGAGAAGGTTCCAGCAGCGGGGCCGAATGTCAATTGCAAATTAGTTCCCATTGCGGCAAATGCTATTTCAGTGTGACCTTCACGACATGCATTTTGGAAACGACCCTGACGCTCCTCCAAGGGTCTATCTCTAAAGCCCGTGTACCTCACCTACAACAATTTTTCATTTTTTTTTTTTCATTATTAATTCTATTTTTGCTAAATTACCGTTTTTATTCTACAATATTAAAGATTGGAGGGGAAAATTTACGATTATTCGACTCCGGAAGTGTTTGGAATTCCAATCGGACTCGACCGGATTAAAATCCGGGTATTTTTATTTCCAGGAATAATTACCTCACACTCTCGACTCAAACGGCGAAACAGCTCATCATTCTCAAATTTTGTCTTCTGGTCAGGTACGACCCGGGGCATTTTGAAGACGAATCTGGGCCTTGGCTGTTCGTAAAGGCCCATTCCGTCAAATGGCAAAACACCAACACCTAGGCCTGGACCTCCTGCATGTTCACTCATTGCGTGCATCATCATAGATTAATATTTCTAATGTCCTTGACAAATTTCTGCAATCGCTCTCACTCAAACAGTTCACGATTTTATTATTTTCACAATTATTCAGATGCACCTGAATTCAGCGAAATCGAGAAGACATTTTACGACACTCGGAGATATGTAATGAGATTTTTTTCGATTACTTTTGGGAAATTTTGAAGAATTTTTTTCGGTGACACACGACCGCACGGTACGACGTCTCAGTGGAGACTAAAGGCAGTTCAGGTCTCGGTTTCAGGTCATATCTTGAATTGCCACGCCCACAGGGTAGCACCGCCCCTGAAAAAATACTCCCCACCACTGGATTTCGTACTCATCGGATTGGGGAAGGGGAACAACTCGATTTTGTGCCGACCTGCCCCCCTCGATGGTGCATCTCGAAAATTCGATATTATTAATAATAAGAAAAAAAATCGATAAAATGCATATAAATTATTATCAAAAAACAATTCGACAATAAATAAATTTATTGATATTTCGTGTCTATTTATTGGCTTTCAATTTAATGACAAATAATTACAATAAATAAAGATCTAAATAAATTTTGATGCGAAGTGAAAAACTAGGATAAGTGCATTTTTTTCGAAACCAGCTTTTAGCCAATTTCTCGAAATTGAAGGTAGATAGAGATATTTTCATAAACACCTTTTTTTTAGCTCTCATCTTTCTCTTGAAAAAATGTTTTTGCTAAAAATGCGCTAAGTTCCTTGAATTCTGAGATATTGGCTGAAAACTGGCCTCAAAAAAAATGCACTTATCCTAGTTCACCACTTCGTTACTGAATTTTCTCCCTGACGCGGGGATAAATAGAATATTTTGATGGGCTTTGATTGGATGGGAGATTGAAGTGCCTGAAAATAGTGTAGCCTCCCCCTTTTTGGAGTACATGTCATACATGAAGAGCATTAAGTGTGTCAATTCTCCCCTAGGGAAAAAATATGCCTCTCCTAGAGTGGCTCATCCATTGAAGAGGATCATTGTCAAGCTCTACGATTAAGATCACCGGCTCTTTTTGGACACTCCTAAATAGATACCCATTTATATATTTCTTTATTCTCCATTTTTACCCCTCCGTCGACTGAAATATTGTTGAGAAAAGCCCAGCGGGTTTATGGAGGTGAATTTTTATTGAGGATTAGAAACGTTAAACAATCAAAACAATTGAGAAAAGGTCTCAATTCAGAGTTTCGGGGGAATGAATTTTGAGGAGAGAACTTTATGGGTCATACCTCTTCTAATATTGACCTGAGAAATTCTCGCCAAATGTTTCCTCGCACCCCAATAAAACCATAAAGGTGTTGAAAACCGGAAAATTTTCACTCAAGAATTTCACTTTAATGCACCATAAATATCAGTTAAATACACGTAGAGAATAATTTAGTAAAATATTGTAAACCTATTTGTTTGCGACCAAAAATTCTTCTTTTGATTAAATTAGATTGAAAACAATCAAAAATACTTTTGCCGCCAATTTAGTATTTTTTAACAAATATGTACTAGAGATAAATAAATATGCTCTCAATGACACATTAACATAAAATTGAAAAAGCAATTAATTATTTAATTGTATTCTATTAATTTTTTATGACTATTGGGGGTCGAAAAATATTTCTATAAATTAAATGCATCCCCAGGCATTCTAACGAATTCTATCTTCAAATTTCAATTCTTGCAAACAATTAGAGTTACAATTAAACTCGAAAATTTGATTTAGTTTTTTCAAACAAATGCATTCAATTAAATATTCAGCGCTCGCAGTCACATATGCGTTCGCGAATATTCATTAATTCAATTTGTTAGTGTCAAAACAATTTTTTCATTCAATCTACTAAATTTCGTTCGCAGTGTATTGCACTGAAATAACAATTGCTTTCGCCAATTGAATTCACTGACAACAAGAAAATTACATATATCCATGCACGGAGAGAAATATTTAGTAAAAATTACGGAACTTTCAGTTCACTTACCGATTACGAAGTTGATTCGAAAAGTTTAATTGACGGTATCGTTATTTTTCACCGATAATTCAGATAAAAATTACGGAACACCGCGGAAAAATTCTGTGACTTTAGATAAAAATTACGTGACAGTTCCGTAAAATTTCCGACAACCACATTTCGCTCCAGAATTACGGAAAATACACGTAATTTTTATTGAACATTTCTCTCAGTGTGCAAACCCATTTTCGAAAAATATTTTTTCTCTCAGTCTATTCTCTATAAACAACAACTGCCGAGGGTTCTATTCAATTTACCCTCGCAGTGAATCAAATCTCTGCAGATTTTCCCAAAGAGTTGTAAACCTTCAAAAAAGAACATTACAAAGGTGCAATCCCACCAACGGAGAAATATTTTCATTGGTCCAGTCAACCAACCAATGAGAATTCAGTCACTCTCTTTGTTCCAATTTAGCTGTCGACGTTAAAATCATTCGTATGTGTAGAGAATCTGAAATTTTCACGCATATACACACTTAGAGAACAGATATAAAATAAAAATTACAAATTCTTCCTTAATCCAAAAGCAAAATATCCCTCAGAAAAAATTTACAGAATTTTCGCTTCAGAGCGTTCTATAATTTTCATCTGAATTTATGAATCTGGAGTGATTATTTCAGATATTTCTCACAATATCCGAAAGATTGTAGACATTTCTAGAAATTCTCAGCGATCGATAGAACCCGCCAGACAACTATATACTCAATGAATAGAAGAAAACAAAAATTGGAATTTAAACTCTATTCCATTATCGAGTATTATTACTTATAAATTACTTTCACCACTCATTCCAAGAAAATCCACACGTTTCAACGCAAATATTAATATACATTTGCGTGTTTTAATTAATATATTGTTTTATTAAAGTCCTTATTTTTCGCCAATTAATTAATTCGAGAGATGGATTTTTATTTCAACAGTTCATATAATTATTTGCATACATATTTTTTCAGGGGATTCAGAGCTAAGGATGTGTAATTGTTGGAAGTACTATCGGTGAAATGAATGGGTGCAAATTCAAATAGCCGTAGAAAAGGTAGTCATGGTAACTAGAGTCCATCGAGTAAACCAGTTCTGCTCGTGTATTCGATCGAATTACTGTGGCTCATCAGATCCCCTGGTAACAGAGCACAAATTATTCTGCATTAATTCCACGGAGTCGATCATGACTGCAAGAGTTAAATCTGCAGATTTAATCTGCTGGCAAAAACGAGCATTCGAAAGGCACCGAAATCGAGTGAGTCTCAACCCATTAATGAGAACTAATTTAATTATCAACAATTATTTAGGAAAAAATAATAGTTTAAGGTAAATTATATGAAAGTGGTTTGATTGGGAAAACATGTATTTATAGTTTTAAAAAATTACTTTTGAATTTCGCTGTTGATTTTGAAGGTGAAGACAGCTGCTCCCACGGTGGACATGAGTCCCCCCTGTACTCGTCCTCATGTCCTGCGAGATGCAAAAAGACTGCAATTGGAACGAGAGCGACAGGCTGAAATCATGCGGAATAATTTTATACTCTTGAGAAATCTGGAGGATATAATGCACGGACGGAGAAGAAAAAGGAGCTATCGATTGGACGAGAAGACAGCCGCTTGCATAAAGACTCGTTAAATTTATTGATTCACCATTTTTTGTACATTTACACTCGTGTATTCCATGAATTAGAAACTTCGAAGTCTACATCAATTTCATTATGACGATGTCCCTTTTCTTCTGCGTATATTTATATTATCGCTTTTAGAGGATGAATGAATAAATTAATGAAAAAACTGTTGACTCATTTTCCCTTTATTCCTTATCAAACATGGATACAATTTCAATAAAAAAAATTACAGGGCAATCCATACATCAAATCGCCTGTAAAAACGGGTAAATGATACGAATAATATCGTTCAACGATTATGCACAGACGTAATAAAAAATTTGAATTAGATAATACATATGGGAAAAGGGGTCGATAGTTTGAGTGTTGCAAAAATAACTTAAATGATCTAAATGCCACTTGTGACACATCAGTTCTACGCTCTATGCGGTTATCAACGTAATATTATATCTAAGACGAGGAAACAGCTGGTTATTGACAAATGCAAAAGATGGGAATGAAAATTCAATGTTCGCTGGGACTTTCTGGAATTCCTGCTATTTTATAATCGTTTTTCGTCTGTGAATTTTGGCATTCGATGAGTCTCCCAACTCCAGGAGGTGGTGGAGGACATAGAAAACTTGATAAATCAATGATAAAAAAAAAGAGAGCCTCAAAAATGGAGCAAAAAATAAAAATAAAAGAGAATTTCAACTCCTGTTAGTATAGACAAGTCCTCCTCATTTGAATTCTGTAATACTTTGGTAACATTAACCTCATTTCACCAGAAAATATAACTCAGGAGAACTTTAGACCAGACGAAGGAAGTGCAGTGCATAATCATCACCTTCCTCGTACTCATAATCATCGTAGGAATTGAACATGTCGAAGTCATCCTCATCAACATACTCGTAATCGTAATCTAAAGCATCCTCATCTTCATCATAATAATCATCGACATCGAAGTCTGAATCGCTCTCATCATCGAAGCCCTCTTCTTTGCCCTCGACGATCAAAAGAGGAGAGAAATCATCTTCATCGTTCCAATCCTCCTTGACGGAATTGCTGACGACCAAATGAAGTTTAAGATTGTTGGTCCTTTTTTTAGTGATAGTCATGGCCTCACGAATAACTCTTTCAGACACTCCAGTATCTGCGAGATTCAGGTACTTCAGATTGGCTGAATATTTAATCAATGATATCATTCCCTCATCGTAAACACCATCACAGCTCTCACACTCCAATTTCTTCAGATTGTACATTCCAGTGAAGGCAGCATCTGTGATTTTAAATGCATCGTTGAGAATCAGCTCTTCGAGGTGAGATAGTTTTAGCAAACTCTTGATCCCATTGTCTTCGACGTTGATGCATTTGCTCAAATTCAAGTGTCTCATATTGCTACAGTTCTCCGCTATTTGCTCAAGGAAATTATCGGCAACCTCGAGAACTTTTGTGAGATTAAGATGCTCGAGTTTTGTCAGACCATTCAGGTGGGGCAGTCCTCTTCTGATCGAGCAGTTTGCGATGGAGAGGAAAGTGAGTTCAGACTTTTGACTTATGACTTTCATCATGTTGGGCTTCAAGGAAAAACCATTGAGCGTTAGGGCTGTGAGTTTGGTGAGACTCTGGAATGCCTGCGGATGAAATAAATTTCGACAAAATTTCATTCCAAGTTTATCGGGTGAAATGCTTTCATTCTAGTGACTATTTAATGTGTGAAAATAAGTATAGTAAAGAAGTAGTAATAAGGATACTCACGTTGGGAGCTACACGAGGTAAAAAAACATATGTTGGAAGATAAGCATCAGCGAAATAAGCCCAGAGATGGATTTCAGTCAATGTTTCATACGGCAGAGCCTGGAAAAATTCACCACTGAAATGCTGTCTAATTCCCTTCATCTCCAGGTATTTCAGCCTCTGCATTTGTTGAAATAGTTTGGCACAGTTTTTATCGTATTTTGGGAGTTCAATTTCCAGTTTCACTAGATTGTGACAGTGCTGGCCAACAAGTGGAAGAATCTTGGAATTACAGGGCTCAGCTAATTGTAATTGGTGCAGATAACGTCCACATTTCCTGATGATCCTTCCAATGCATTGATTAGACTTTAAATCATCTGGCAACTTTAATAAGTCACTCGTTGGAGGACATCTTACAGTGAAATTTAAGATCTTCACGTCGTCCCAAGCCAGTTGAGAAACATCTTTCCACCGTTTACAAACTGTTGATCAATGCAACAATAAAAAACATCTTTATTTAATTCCCCTAGACAATCTATCACATATTTGTTAAAATACATTTTTTATTTCAAAAGAATGACAAGTAAAAATTCCGATAAAATAGACTTCACCTGCTTCAATGGTAAGACGCTGGTCTAGAGAAAGATACTTGAATATTCTGGCTAAGCAATCATCATTCAGATTATTAATTAAATCAGGTCCACTTGGCTCCTCACAGACAGCCTGAAGTTTCCCAGTGTTCTTTTTAGTTTTGTTTGCGGTTGCCTTTTCTGTAATTACATCCTTAAATAAAAGGGAGAACATAATGGCTATCGCTCAAAAACACTCCTCTTTATACATAGAGATCAGTGCCTGCGGTACCATCAAGGACAGATGGCGTAGTTGAGGAAATGAGCGTTAATTTAAAAAACAATTCTAATTGGAGCTAAAATACAATATATAGAATACGAAACATGTGTAATTTCATGCATATAGAGAACATTATTTTCTTGGAAAAAAAGGATAAACTAGAAACTGTCATGACGAAAGGCATGCAAGAAAATATCACAGCAGTGGCAGTGTCAATTTTCATGAAAAAAGTGTTTTAAACATTGCAAATATTTCAGTGACGATAGTCTTTCTAATTTTTGCCTTCAACTCGACTATTTGTTGAATGAAAAACGATGAATAAAGCTGTTGGTCATTGATTATCACTTTTCTTCATGTGACAGATAGTTCAAGTCAGTGAAAAAATTATGAGAAAAAATTGTATTGAACTCCTGATAAAGGGGCGCGCCAATAATGACCACATGGTGCAATCTCATTGGTTGAAATGACAATTAAGAAGAAAAATTTCTTCAATTCTAAAGAAATTTTTCTTCTTATTTATCTTCTTATGTAAAATTTGATTAGAATGTAGATGAAGGATCACAGTTTCTGATTAATGGAATCATTAGAACCGCTAATAAATAATTAATTGTTATTATAAACTCAATCTGCTCAATGCATCTAAAAAATGTTGGTTCTTAACCTCCATAACGACTGGACATAGCTGACGGTTAGAAGTGAGATTACACACGATTCAAGGATACAAAGATTTGATAGTGTACAGGATGGGTAATGGGTAATTAGTCGATATTATGGGGTATATACTTACTTTTGTGATTTGATACGTTGGAGCGACGCTGAGGAGTGAATCTTTTCATGCTGAAATGTTATTTATGACTGGATAAACCTCCCACAGGACTAATCTAGATGGCCATTCGGTTACGATTGTGTTCAATGTAATGAAATCCAACAGATCTAGTAGAATTTCGTACACGATAGCTTTCAATTCTCTCTTACTTCTTTGTTTATGCACGCACACCTTATGTTTTGGTTTCAATCCGTAACAGCAGCCATTTTGAGTGGATAAGCATTCGCGAATGAAAAATATTTCCGGCGGAAAAATGTGATCAATTGGTCAATTGGAATTTGAATTTATATCCCCTGAAAGAATTGTGAAAGATTAATTCCGATGGGAATGCAGAAATTCAAAAAAATTACATGTGTCAGGCATTTATATTTATGAGTAAACCTGTTATTTTCTTTTAAGGACCTTTTCTGATTTGAATTTGAACATGTGTTCTTTGGAAAAAATGTCTTACCGACATTTTCCTCTGTTGTATCGACATTCGCAGAGGAAAGCGGTGAAATTCAAAATAAAAAAGTTGTTTGAAACAAGCACTATCGAAAAAGTTGTAAAAAATAAATGAACAAATACAAGTGCTATAACTTTATTGTAAAATCTACTGTAAACCATCTGTGACATGACAATTTGACATTGAAACTCATTACCGTCAATTGCAGGTTAGGTATCGAGTGTTTGCCCTCAATTCGACTGAATTCAGGTTAGAAATAGATTATTTTGCCGGGTGTATGACACGTATTACACATGTCTATTTGTTCCCAGATGTAGCCCTCATCCAAAAATAGTGAATTCGAGTGAGGAAAAAATAATCGGCCAGATCAATCACTTAAAAAATAATAAAGTGGAAATATCGAACAATGTCGACACGACGAGATAAACGTGCATCTCAGAATGCACCAAAAAAATTGGAGAAAACGAGAGATAAGAAATTGTGGGGAAGATTGGAAAAAATTTTTCAGTTATTCGTCGATCCAAAGCTACTGACATTTTTGGCCGTGTTCTTCGTTCATATTGAGATTATCATGAATCTTCTTATCATCCACAATGTAAAATATACGGAGATTGATTGGAGGGCGTATATGCAGGAAGTGGAGGGATTTTTGAATGGAACACTGGATTATGGAAAATTGAGGGGTGACACAGGACCATTGGTGTATCCCGCTGGATTTGTTTATATTTACTCTTTATTTTACTACATGACATCCAATGGAATTGATGTCAGAACGGGTCAATATATTTTTGCCTTACTTTACATAGTTTTATTAGTATTAGTCTTCCGAATTTATGCGAGGACCAAAAAAGTTCCACCCTATGTTTTAATATTAATATTCTGTACATCTTACCGAGTGCATTCAATTTTTGTATTGAGACTATTCAATGATTCTGTTGCCATGATATTTTTATTCGCTAGTTTGAATGCATTTCTGGATGACAAATGGTATTGGGGAAGTGTTCTGTACAGTTTGGCAGTCTCTGTTAAAATGAATATATTATTATTTTCACCTGCGTTATTGATATTTTATGTATGCAATTTGGGATTTGTCAGGACAATTTTTCATCTCGCCATTTGTGCAACTATTCAAATTATTCTTGGTCTTCCGTTTTTGATAAATAATCCGTACACATACATTTGTGGTGCTTTTAATTTTGGACGCGTATTTGAGTACAAGTGGACCGTCAATTGGCGAATTATACCACAGGATTTGTTTCTAAATCCTGTTTTTCATATTACACTGTTGTTCTTGCATTTGGCTGCTATCGCTTATTTCATTCCTACGTGGAAAACGTACATGAGATGTTACGCTAAACTGAAATTATACGGAAGAGAATTGAAGTTACAAATGAAGAAAGAGACTGAAATTGAGACTGTCGATATGTCTACTGTAAGTCAATTATTTATCGCGCCTCTCTTCGTTGCTAATTTCCTCGGAGTGATGTTCAGTAGATCCTTGCATTATCAATTTTATGTGTGGTACTATCATACCCTACCGTACATTGCCTGGTGTACACATTATTCAGTTGTCACTAGGATTGCAATTTTGGTTGTCCTGGAATTATGTTGGAATGTATATCCCAGTACTGTTTGGAGCAGTGCTGCTCTTCATGGTTGTCATTTGATGCTATTGTATGGATTGCATAAAAACCGAGTGAGGTATGATAAATTTGATAAGATGATTAAACAATAAAACATGTTAAATAAAATGTTAACTTCCAGCTTATCTGTAAGAAATTGCATTAATAATAAAAAAACAAAGAATTTAGAGAAATATATTAGTTTTATTCATCAATGTCATTTGAGTTCATATCTGTAGAAAAATGTCTATGTAATAATTTCAGAACATCCACCAGGGAATAAAATTCAGATAAACAACATCGAGGCTGATTATCAAATCGCAATTACAGTCAATACTTTATAATTCAACCATCATTAATATTATAACATAAATAATATTTGCAGTGACAACAGGGAAAAACCCCTCAGTATATTCTCTGCACGGAGTCTCATAAATGTAATATTCGATTCTGTTCACTGATATATTAAATTCTTTTTTTTTTGAAAGTAATAAAAAATTTATCGATCAAATCGAAGAAGAAAAAATAAAAACATAATAATGTAACTGAAGCTTTCCATTTAGGAATTTTTATCAAGTGTTTGTGCACTGAGAGTGCAAAAAGTTTGGAGTTTATACACCGTGAGCTTTTTGACAGCTTTACAAAGGTTATGCGCGAGATCAAAAGGATCTTGCAAACAAAGAACAGAGTCCACTCTAAAAGGCACCCCATTTTCCCCATTGAGGGAATTAAGATAAGGCTTCATGGCGGACGGTAATTCATTAGGATTCGAGAACAGTGTCTTTTTCACAGGTTCCCCAAGCAGTGGACAGATGACATTGTTTCGATAATCAAAGCTTGCATAAAATTTAAAAAACTGCGTGAGAAGTTCCCTGAAGCTTTGGTCAGTTCTACGCGGTTCGAAATCAATGAGAACTCCAGTTTCCCATCCAGCGACAATATTTGAGGCTTTATTACTGTCTATCAATTCGAAAATCGTCGGTAGAATAGACACTACTTGCAGAAAGTAGATCACCAGCCAAGCTATTGTATAACTATTGATCCCATTGACTCCTGTCAGCTCACAATACACCATCCAATTTCTCAGAAAGATAATCAACTTACGACAGTTTGGATAATTATTGCAATAAGCACCAATAATCTTCGTATTCTCAACGGTAAGACCGTTGGTAGCTGAAATGTCGCATTCTATTCCAGTGAATCTGTGAGTGATCGTTATGATTGGAACTCTGCAGTCTTCAACGAGTCTGTTAATGAACCAGGTCTGAGGGTCTCCTTCTAGACATTTTTTTATGTTCACCAAACGATCCAGTACTTGTTTATCACTGGAATTTTCTCCAGCATACACCGGACACTTCCCAGTGCTGCAGTCCAGGAAGATATCAAGGTCGCTATTTGCCCCACCAAGTCCATTAACCCTGGAGCCAAAGGGGTAAGCCTCAACGCGAGGATATCTCTGCTTAGAAATTTTTTTCAAATCTCTGATGACTTGATCCTCTTTCTTCTTCTCATCGATCCTACGTGCATTAACTTCAGCGAGAATTTTTTCGATGTTATCCTCAACTGCATACAAAAGTTTCTCAGCAGATTCTGGGAGTTTGTTCACCATGTAGTAATTGTGATATGCTGCATCTTTATGCATTTTGCATTGCGAGTGATAGGAGAAGGTATGGAGAACACCGTACCAGAGACTCGCACAAATAGCGCAATAGTCAAAGATTAATGTCTCGTTTTCGTATTGTTTAATTTTTTTGAGATGGCCCTTATCTCGCAAATGCTCTCGAAATTCTATTTCGACAATAGATATTGTTCTACAAAAGACACACCAGTATCTACGGACATTATAAAAATTCGATTGCATTCTCGAATGAAGAGCATGAAAGACTTCTTTCTTGTTTGATTCTAATAATGCCCACTGTTTTGCATGAGTCGGATCATTAATGTGATTACTTAATTTACAGGAATTGTTAGGAATAGAAAAACCACAAGCGTGACACTTGACTTCCTCTTCTGAAACTTCTTCCATATATTCTTCAGCAAGAGCTAGATCACTGAATTGATCTGGAAAGTCCTTGAACTTCTGGTGATCATTTATCATGTTCTGTAAATACTTTAGATGGTGAAGTGAACTCAAATGCTCGTAGAAATTCTGGAGAGAATTTTTAATGCACTTCTGGCACACGAGGCAGTAGATATTGTCGATGTCGATGGTGAAAGACAGGAGAACACCTAGCTGGATGTGTTTTATTCTCTGGTCGTTGATCTCGTAGATGTTCGGGCCGCTATCTAATTCGATGTCCAGGGGTTTTGTTCTGAAATGTGCAGATGACGTCACTTTCTTCGCCGGTGAGTTAGCAATCAAAGAATGAGAGGAATCTCCATCAGATTCGTCTTCACCCGTCACCAAATCCACTGGTTTTAGCTCTCCATTTACATTCTCCTCATGAGTATTATCCGTAGATTCTTCAAGATTCTCCAAGGAAGGCTTGAGAAAACGTTTCCAAAAATGTTCTGTCATGTGCTCGTGAAGACTTCCCTTCGTGAAATTTTCACCACACACCTGGCACGGAATTGTTTTATGGGCCTTTTTTTTCTCTCGCTTATTCTCAGCTGATTGAGGAGGTGCTGCGGCTACAGCAGCGTAAGAAGATGCTGACGACTTCCAACTGTCAAGGAATACATTTTCATTATACTTATGCTCCTCCGAATTCGAGTGTTGGAGATACTCTAAAGTTGCTGGGGTATGACGAGTCTCTCGAATTTTAATGTCACAGATTTTACACTCGATGTAATCAATGGTGTCACCAACGTAATGATACTGTACCATAATTTCGATAGGAACGCCATTCCACGCAGATTTGGGAGGAGGTGAAGGTACAATATCTTTATCGTCACGTCTCTCATCGCGGAATTCCAATTCAGAATTAATTTTCGCTTCATTCTGCTTGTGCTCTTTGCTGTTTCTGTGCGCATTGACATTCCAATAACCCCCAGTAATAATGCAGTTGCAGATTTCACAGAAGACATTCCTGATACTCTGAGGGAGAGTTTCATTATTTGAGGATTCTTTCGGATTCTTCTTCTCAGCTGATTCAGGAGGTGCTGCAGATATAGCAGCGCGAGAAGATACTGACGATTTCCAACTGTCAATGAATGCATTTTCATTATACCTGTGCTCCTCCGAATTCGAATGTTGGAGATACTCTAAAGTTGCTGGAGTATGAGGAGTCTCTCGAATTTTAGTGTCACAGATTTTACACTCGATGTAATCAATGGTATCACCTACGTAATGATACTGTAGCATAATTTCGATAGGAACGCCCTTCCGAGAAGTTGAAAGTGCAATATATTTATCATAATTTCTCTCATCGCCGAATTTCAATTCAGCATTGATCTCCGCTTCATTCTCCTTGTCTTCTTTGCTGCTGCCGTTTCTAATTCCCCCGTCCCAGCAATAGACATTACTGAGACTCCGACGGCGAATGTTGTTAGAGTTTAGTTTAAAAGAGAGCGGAGAGGAGACTGAATCTTTTTGATTGTCCAAGCAGAAAGAGGATATCAAGCGTTTGGCGGTTGTATTTTCAGAATTTTTAGACCCCAGAGGCAAGGCAGAAAGGCGGACCGGAAACTGTCTGGGTGACTTATCTCTTTTATCAGTTACTTTGTCGTTCCCTCCTGATACCTTCAACAAATCCTCTGGCTTTCCTTCCTCCAGATTTTTTTTAGTTTCTTCCGTTGTTTTTTCTTCTCCCAATTTCACTTCAACATTCATGTCTTGAACATGACATTTTCTCGTATGACCATCGAGTCGTTTAATTTTTACTTTGGATTTGCATACTGTACAGAGTAACTTCTGTTTGCTATTGGGGATTGATTCGAATTTCTCTGGTAGGTGCTCCACAGAAAGGGCCTCTAATTGGGCTTCCGAGAGGCTCCATAATTTATAACGATGGGGCCATCCTTTTACGTGCTCACGAACCGCATCATCGTCCAATAACTTTCGTTGATCACATATTGCACAGACCTTCCAAGTTAATTTCAAGAAAATACCTGTAAACGATTTTTCGACTTCATTTTCCTCCCCAGAATTATGATGGGGCAACACAGTCACTTCAAGAGTATCTCTTGAATTTTCTGTGTGAAGGACACTTTTTAAATGTTCATCTGCAGTGCAGTCATTGGGGACTCTGATTTTGCATAGATTACACCAATGAAATACTCTTCCTTCATGTTTTGGAGTGCCTCGAGGTAATTCCAACACTTGAACGACATGCTCATCCGATTTTTTTCCACTTTCGATGAAGTATTTAGTCTCGTTGTTGTCATTCAATTCTGGCTCGGTACTTCCTCCTTGGATATTGTTTATATTTAGGAACGACATCAGAGTGTGTTTGTTCTCGATGTGTTCTCGACTCTTGGTGTGTTCCGCGATATCCTCGAGGCCACCCAAAATTTTGTGATAACAAATATGACATTCTGTAAAGAACACCTCTGTACCTGGGTAAATGTGACATTTCAAATTTTTTGAATCTTTGGGATATATCACAATCTCGTCGCCATCGGTGGGATATTTGATAACAGATTCCATGATAATTCATTCGTGTATCGTTTTTCTCGGAATTCTAACAGCAAGACAGCGCCAACGCCTGTGTTATTCTCCTGTCTTTTGTTTCACATTTCTGGACAACCTGATGGACAAACAATTCCATTAATTTTCTTTTTTGTTGCGTAACGATTATTGGAATCCCCGATTTAAACGTGAATATTACCTGTCAGTATTTTGTTGTTGTAAATTACGCGGCTGGCCTTGAGATCAAAGACAAGATATATTGGCATGAAGAGCAAAGAAAGAACAGGTACAGACGCTGTACCACACTGTATTATTATAGGAGAACCTTCTAGTATGAAATCAGAGGGCGTACCTGATGAATTTAGCTCCCCGGAACTCGCTCTCTACTTTTTGGTTAATCCTCCTCAGGCTATTTACCGACAGCCGTACATATTGTGAAATGCTCCAGGATTAGTGAGCACTTGGTATCATCAGAATTCCAAAACACAAGTTTGATAAACAGAAAATAGTATATTTCGTAACAAGTGCGGTAAAGTGATTTCGATCATGAGCTGAAAACAAGTTGTATAATCCCACATGCCAAAAAAAACTTTCTACACGAGTTGCGAACACTTTCTCATCACAATGGGGAGCGTGCTTGAAAAGTTACTTTTCCACACATCAAAATTAATACTTGAGAGTTGATGAATCACACCGTTCACGTTGATAGCTAGTCGTCAACCCTCAAGTATTAATTTTGATTTTAGTCGACATATCAGTTGAGAAAAGATTCACCCGCGAATTTGAAATTAACTGTACGATTAGAGTCTCCTCTTATCATTAGTTGAGACAACATAGTACGAGATTGCTTTCATACTGAATGGAAGCTTTATATGCGATGAAATTGACGTTTCCATTTTTTTATTTCAGAGTAACTAAATATTTCCTACAAATCCCAAATATTATATATATAGTGTATTTTCCTATTTTTTAATCTTACTCTCAATCCTCTCCAGATAAAGTCAATGAAATCTCACGAATTCGTCTATGAACACAGACTTCTACCCACTTTAATAAACTTTATCCACCACTTTTTAATTAAAGTCATATTTATGATGACTAAATTATCTTGCTACTGTAGATCGAATTTATCTAGACTCTAGGAGTAAACTCCAGACTGCCCTCTGTTGCAGGCCTGAGTATCGATAGAAAGATTGAAATACCGTTACAGTATTTAAAAACACGTGTTTGGATCAGTTGATCTCACTTTTTATCAGTTTCGTTCATTCAGCTCAGACATGCAGCTGGGATTGCATTTAATTGCTGCGGCTTGTGAAAAGGGAGGCATTGGAGTGGAAGGACGTCTGCCATGGAAATTAAAGTACGTTTAATTCATGAAAGAAATAATTAGTCCTTGCTGCAAATAATGTAACAGTCACGTTCATTAGGAGTGAAATGAACTTCTTCACTGAGATGACAACGAAAACAACGGACAACAATAAACAGAATGCCGTCTTGATGGGCAGAAGGACTTGGGAGTGCATTCCAAAAAAATTCAGACCTCTCCAGAACAGGATAAATATGGTTCTAACCAATCAGCAGCTGTGAGTGATCAACAACTCTGGATATTCTATTGGATTTTTCACAGTTGATTTATTCTGTTCCAGTGATCTTGGCAAAGACGCTATTGTTTGCAAAAGTATTCCTGCAGCAATACAGATGATTTCTACTGGCTCCTTGAAGGATAAAGTCGAGAAAATTTGGGTCATCGGAGGAAGTTCCGTTTATGAAGTAAATACCATTTTTTACTTTTGCTTAATCTGCGATTTGATCCCATATGAAATACGATAATTTCTTGAATTATGCAATTATTACAGGCTGCAATGGAGTCACCGAACTTTCACAGACTTTATTTAACAGAGATAAGGAAGTACTTCGAGTGTGACACATTTTTCCCAGACATTCCAAACGACTTTATTACGGTGACGTAAGTCATCATGAAATAACAATCTCTAAGTGCATGTTTTTTTTTCTTCCATTGAATTTATCAATACAGGAATAAAAAATATCCTGTTTCTCTGATTCCAGAGATCCAAATATCCCTCAAGATATTCAAGAAGAGAATGGCATTGAATTCCAGTACAAAGTCTACGAAAGAAAAAACAATGATCTCTAATAATATATGTCTATCCACAAGAAATAATTTTTTTTTCCTTTCTCAGTTTTATTCCAATTGTTGAATAACCCTCAATACATTTTTCTTACTTAAAGTTTGTTAATTGAAATGACAGAGATTGGAGGAATTATCCTGGGGGCCATTTCATCTGTCTTCCCCCGAGGACATGAATATGTAAATGATAGACAGACTGTGCGCCATCAGCTCCATCATTAATAACCACACGAAATCCTTTGTCAAGTCCTTGTTCTTTAGCCACTTTTCTCGCAACGTTCATCAGATGACCCAGAATTAACTCATCCCCGTCTTCAGCCTTCGATAATTGCGGAATTGGTTTTCTCGGGATCACGAGAAAGTGTACTGGACTTTGAGGGTTAACGTCGTTGAATGCTACACACTATAAGATTCAAAAATTCAACAATTTTCATAATTAAATAACGGCCGTTGTCATTTGTGTGCATTATTAATTGTCATTGTTTTTTTCGCGGAGTAAGATTGAGGTTATGCGATCATAATTGTTCCAAGTGTTCGAAAATCATTAGAAGAATATGATTTTTTAATTGCTGAAGGGATCACTTACCTGATTATCTTCGTAAATAAAATTGCAAGGAATTTCTTTCCGGAGAATTTTCCCAAAAATAGTGTCACCACCGGCAGTGGCAGATTGAGCTTTCTCAACTTCAGACGCCATTTTTCGGAATGGAAACAGCTGACCACGAAATCCGATAGGTCGAGAAGTCACGATTTTTGATGAGTTCTGAACTAATGTACCTATTAATTTTATCACCATGACTTTTTAGTGCTTTTAAATGATCCAATGGTTATCCATACACCCGAAAAATAATGTACTATTGGATGGAAGAGATTATTTAATGAGGTTACTAGTGGAAATGTTTTGAACTTTGATCGACTAAAGTGTAAACGTACTGGGTATGTTTGGGTATGACTTATTTACTATCAGCTATTCAAGTAGAGTAATGTAAATTCATGAGTCATCTGCATTTATTTTTATCAACAAATTTTGTATTTGAATTGCTGACATATATCGGCAGCAACTGATAATAGTGAGAAATGAGGAGAGAAAGTATATTAATTTTCTCTGTAATTTAATTTATTTCAGACAAAACTGGTGGACAATAATGAATAAAACTCAGGGAGCGTTCGAACTAACGATCGATGAAAAACGATTGAATGAAGAATCTATCGACATCTGCAACCAAGATAACACTTCTCAACAAATTAATACATACAATGAAAAAGCAGATGTTTACGTGATCAATCTGCGAAATTCTGTCTGCAATAACGGAAAAAACCCATACAAATATTTTTTAATATACATCGAAGCATATTCCAACTATATTGTGCTAAAAGCCCTGAGACTGAATAATGAAGAAGAAATAGTTGAGAACCTCATAGATATTTTCTCAATTATAGGGCCCCCGGCGGTAATTAGTTATCACAGTAATAAAAATAATTTTGAAAAATTATCAAAAGCACTAGAGGACTACAGGAAATCAATCTTTAACATTAAACTAGAGCGAAACAACAGTAACAAGGGCTCTATCGTCCTTAAAAATGAATTAATAAAACAACTGTTAGATTGGGCCCGAGAAAATCCAGAGCAATCCCTCCAAATAGGTGTCAAACACCTTCAAATTACTGAAAACAACAGAATAAACCCATCAACAAAGAAGACACCAGTGCAACTATTATTCCAACAACTGATAACTCTAACTGATAAAATTCTTCCAAAATCAAAGAATTCTTCGAGCCACAGCGAAAAAAATATAGTAATTCCCTCTGTTCTCACTTGTCCCCATTGCCCTCAGAAATTTACATTCCCAAGTGTTTTAAAACGACACCTGCGATCTCATACAAACGAACGTCCATACGTCTGCAAAATTTGCAATAAAACATTCAAACAATTGGGCCACTTGAGTCAACACTGTCTGAGGCACGATTTTCATCCATCCCAATGTACAATTTGCAGCATTAAATTCGAATCTCTGGACCTTCTGAAGAGCCATTTATCCGAAAATCATAGGAATAAACGAAGAAAGCTGGTAAAACCGATATTTCAATGTGAAAATTGTAAAAAAGTCTTCACGACAAAAAGTGTTTTGGAGAGGCACGTCTTGTCTCACAGCCATGAGCGTCAGTTTGACTGCAAAATCTGCGGGAAAAGGTTCAAGCAAGCAGGACATTTGAAGTGCCATACATTGGTTCACACTGGAGAGAGAAAATTTGCATGTTCAATTTGTCCCAAACGTTTCAGTCTTTCCAACAGTTTAAAAAAACACATGTACATTCACAATGGTGAGAAACCTTATCAGTGTGACGTGTGTGGCTCTAGATTCCTGGAGAGAAGAAATTTGAATGGTCACTTGATGACGCACACTAATGAGAGACCTTTTGGGTGTAAAATATGTGGGAAACGGTATACCCTGGCGGATACCCTCAGGAGACACATTAGTGCAGCTCATGAGGATGGGAGGACTTATCAATGTGAAATCTGCGCGAAAATGTTCAAGCAATTGGCCCATCTGTCTGCTCATAAAAAAGTTCACACCGATGAACGCCCGTTTCAGTGTCATCTCTGTGATAAGAATTTCAAGCACAAAAATGTTCTCAAAGGTCATCTCGCTATTCATGCCAATGTCAGACCTTTTGAGTGCGATGTTTGCAAGGCTACATTTGTCAGGAAGACTAATCTCCAAACACATATTCTCTCGGCACACATGAACGAGCGACCGCATTTCTGTAAAATTTGCAACAAGAGATTTAAACAGATTAGTCACTTAAGGGGACATGTTATTGTGCATAGTAATGCTATGCCCTTTCAGTGTGATTATTGTGAGAGGAGGTGTAATAGACTGGATAATCTGAAGAAGCATATGAAGCTGCATGAGAAGAATAATATGGTCTGAGGATTTTTCAAGAATTAAAAGGCCTTTGGAACGGCCTTGACGGTCAGGGTTAAAGGAGATGAATGAATATCAGTATTATTTTTTTTAATCAATAAATGTTTTCCGAGAAAATCAGTTTATTGTCTGAACGGACATTTCCTTCTCCACTTGTTCTGTCCCTGACAAATCCTGGCTAAACAATTTTTCCCCTTCAAAAAAAATGCCACCACAATTGAAAAGCGAGTTGCGCGCGCACCTGCGTACATCGCCGCGCGCAGTACACGATCCATTGATAAACCAAGATGGCGCTGTACTGTTTGCGGTAACCGTAGGTAATAATTCATAAATACGTGTAAAGGGGAAAAAAAAACAGTGTATATCAGTGACGTAAAACCCCAAAATCAGAATAACCCCCATTTCATCCCCATAAACACAAGTCCCCCCCCAACCCCAAAGTGATCCTTACTATTCTGATTCCTCCAATTTTTTCTGACAAAAAAATTCCCCAGTGTTGAAAAACGTGTGGTCTCTCTCCTGCTCAGTCGAATTCTTGAATTGTATTCTCAGAGAGAATTGGTTTCCCACCTGAGGAATGTAAGTCTCAGTATTGTGGGACGTCCCAGGGTCTCAAAGGTCTAACCCAACGGGCCCTGACCTGGTGACAACGAACCATCAACCGCAATTAAATTGCGCGTGGGACAGTGAAACAAAGCCATTAAAAGTGCACGATCCAAGAAAAATAACGTGTAAAAGTGAATTAATAATAAAAGGGATAATCCATTGACATTTGAAACCATCGGAGTGAGTGAAGGTGGTCTCTGGTTGGTCTCTATCAACGTATGTGCATCATAGCCTCAAAAAGAGCAGCAACTTTAACGAGTGGTGATAACGTTGGGGTCGATATTAATTGAATCGTCAACAACAAGTAAATCGTCAATTTGTCAACAAGCTCAATGCGCCGAAGGATCTGGCACTCGGGTGGAGGACGACCACGAGTGCATTTCAACACCGGGAAGTAGCAGTAACGTTTACGTTGTCGGCATTGCCGGCGACAAAATTATCACTCGTGGCTGATCCTTACAAATTTTAAGGTGGGACAAGGAGGTGCTGGAAGCACCACCCGACAACCACCAGGAACCCAACCTAAGAACATGGCCTTCAACGAGGTACATATCATCTCTTTTTAATTTATTCATTTAATTGGTTGTGTACGTCCACGTGAGAGATTTGGCAATTCAATTTACTCTGTCCTTTTTCTGATCTCATAAAAACGTATGAGTTATTATCAAAACAAGATCTAAGAAATGGATGGAAAGGAAACATTTTTTACCAACTTATTTAATTTATTGTATCTCATACAGTTGTTCTTTGAGATCGTAATACGGTAATTGATGGAATTTTTTATCAATAACTTAACTAAAGTCACCAAATTATAATGATATGTTGTTAGGTGCATTATTACCTAATTTCTTGAAATTTTGAACTTGTGATTGTGATTTAATTGTCTCGACACAAATTGACATTATCATCTCTAAAATCAAATCTTATAATCAAATCTAAACGATCCATATCTCAAAAATGAGGAGATAGAAGTCCTTGAAATTTTGTCAATGATTTATCAACATCTCACAGCGTACAATACAAATGTTGTGTCTTTAATTGAGGTTCTAACCTTACCCTCTGAGGTTCGTGCAGACTCTCGACTTTTTTTCAAAGTTCTCTCAAAGTTTTCCAAGTTTTTCTGGTTTTTCTCTGGGGGAGAACACCCTGGGGAATACCTAGGACACGTGAAAACCGTTTTGGAGGAAAGGTCTGCAGTGAGACGCATTGTATCCCTCTGCAGATGTTTTTTCTTAGAAAAAACATTCATCTCTGCGGGATAAACGCGTAGTTGCGCACGAGGGGTTTGAACCCGGCGCACACGCGTATTTTCTCTACTGTACACCTGAGAGTCCCTTATTTTTTTAATTTTTTTTATCGAGTCGTTGGTTCCTTCTAGAGAACGGTGTAACCTTACTTTATCGGTGTGTTATCGGGGGAAAAGTAGGGGTGGTGTCGTGATTAGAGGAGTTTGAATAGTCGTAGTCTGAATGAATAAGATCCCAATGAAGTGGTAAGAACAGGGAAAGTTGTTGATATTTGGTGAGGGAATTTTTTCATCACGAGACAGGTTTTTGCATGAAAAGTATCTCCTGGTTATTTTTGCTCAACCTTTTCTTTGAATTATTTTCTATCCACATCTCCGAGATTTGCTTGCTTGGAAGAGAACTTGATGAGAAATGTAGATTAGACTTTTGATGACCTTTCATTTTTCCTGTCGTTTACTCACGATCTTTGGAATGAATAAAATTATAGTTCAGAGATTGAAAATTTTCTAACAAAGTCTTTTGACTTCTCCTACATCACTGACTGGGAAGAAATATTTAAAACCATAATTCCATTGACAGAAATTTTCACAATAATGTGAACTTAATTTCTCCTTGAACTGGTTCTAATTTTCTCTTCCGTTCTTATCACTCGAGCACTGACTTGAATAATTCTATTCCAATTTAAATATTATCATTCAGTGAGAGATACGAAATAAACTAGATAGTCGACATTTTCAATTTTTTCATGAACATTTATTTCGCGGAATTGACTCGGAGGAAAATTCTAAATGTGTCATATGCAACTCATTATGATTTTCATCATTATATTCAACGCCTAGTGCACGTTATTGCGTGTATGCGAAGGGATAGAAAGAGAGACTTCACTCCAAAGTCTGTTACATCATGACATACGACGATGACTGAGTATATACCCGGGAAAAACGTGTTATTTATTTTCTTACTTCCACTCGCTAAGTTGCACAATCCCGAGGGGAGGAAGTACGTTATATCGATCGAGATACTGAGCATGAGACACTTGGACGTTTTCCTCTCATTCTAGTTCTCCCGGTATATTTACCACTATTGATGCGTGTAGATGGTTTCAATGTGTGTAAACAGAATACACTCATGTAATGACTCTGAGGGAGAAAAAAATCCACGGAAACAAAATGCTGTAACCTCGAGGTGTAATTCCGGGAAAAGCTGTTACGTGACTCATGAGGTTCAACGTGAACTCAAATTAATCCAACATTTTTTGGCTTTTTTTTGCCAGTCTACGTGATTTCTCGAACTTTGCCAGAGTTTTACTGCTGTTTCTTAATGATTTTTAGATTCAAATCGGTTCTTGATTTCTGGGATTTTGGGATTTTTTTTTTTCGAATCGTCAGATCGTCCGACCTTTCGAGTTATTAAATTATCAATTAATTTTTGCTGATGCAAATGATATGTTTTATTTCTTAAATTCATATTTTAAAATTTATAACGAAATAAAAATCGGTAAGCTCGTTCGACTTTCCCCTGAATTCCATGAAACATTACGGTGTTATGTGGGCACGTACCATGGCACACATATACGAAAATATATGCAATGTATCTAGTAATAACGGGACGTCAGCCTAGCCCTCGTTTCCTCTTTTTATTCAATTCCCGATCTATCGGTCGGTTATTAATTTCCATGATTTGCCACATTTTCAATAACTTTGAAAAAATTTTGGGAAATAACTTACAGTGGACTTCCGTTAAATAATCCGCAACCGTGAATTTTCTCGTGTTTCGATATTTTTCCTGGAAGCGTTCTGTTGTGTTGATTTTCCCGAAATGGCGAAAACATTGTTTTTCTCTTTGAAATTCTCGGAATAAGGGAAGAGTGGGAATCCATTCAAGTACGTACTCGTTTTCGGTGTGTTTACATCCTCGGATAGTTATCAGGAGACCTCTATAAGATATACGTCTACAAGTGCGTGAAAATCTTTCTCAATTACTCTCAAACGAATGATTCAGTGAATTTTTCTGTCTGCTATTCGATACATCCTTGTCCAAGTGAATATAGTTTTTTATTTAAAAAATCTCCCAAATGGAATTTAAACGAAAATATTCTAATTCATGTGTCGAGTCAATGCGTCTAATACAATTTCCGTTAATCCAAATGAGATCCAGTTTTTGTGAGTGTGGTGAGATTTTCTTGGTGATGTCTAGTTCAACTGACATTGACTATAACCTCTGGATTCTCAAAGCGGTCTCTATATACCGTTTAGTTGCTCGAGCGAACAACGACCAGGGATAAAATACAACTCAACTTATGCGTAAGTGTATTACACTCACATTAAATGATATGTCTCCCTTTATTTTTCCTCCTACGAACCGATGAAACAGAAGGAAAACTACGCGAAAAAAGATAATATTGTTTGTGGCTCCACAAATCCCATTATTTTCCATCTATCGAGGTTTTTCATGTACTTTCATCACAGCTGGTTATGAAAATGTAATGGAAACTATTGAAACTACTTTTTCCTCTTTCTTTTGCTTTTGGTGAGTCATAAAAAATTAGTGTGTTAGAAGTGAATATTTCCATTACGTTTTTCAATTTGACTGAAATATTTTGTATCGCTCTGACTTTCCGAGAAGAAATTTTCAGTTAAATTATCTCATAGGTGAATTTTTGAGAAATATATCTGGCGGACATTCCAAGATTTTTATTGGAACCTTTTTTATAGACATTGATTAGTGACCGAGGAGGTCAGTTGACTCACTTAGTTCTTCTAGACAGTTTGATTATTTCATTATCTCAATGTTGCGTGACTTCAGGATAGAAAATGTCAGGACAGTCCCTTCGGAGGCAATGTTCTGCTCTCTAAGAAAGATTTCTTGCAATTTCCTCTAGTCACCTGTGTAAATCGAAATTTCCCACGTCCCTCTCATCTTATTTTCACGGTTTCCCTTCTAAACTATCTAAAAATAAGGGAATTGAAACCTTTCGGATTGGAGTGGCTGTGGTTAATCTCATTCGCTCTCCGATCCGTGTCGTCTTTGACAGTTGTGCGAGAAGGGATTCGTTTAAATTGATGAGGGTTGGGACTATCGGATGAAGAAAAAGGGTCTTGGCGTCGGCGTCGGCGTCGGATGCCAAGGTCCTTGCCCTAGACAGACGCTCAATTCTCAGACACCTTTTCTTCCCTCATCCCTCAAAAGCAACAAACAAACAATCCCAAACCCAACTTTAAAATTAATCAACACTGAATTCTACTACTTATTCGTGAAAAGTTTATTTATCAAGAAAACTTCACATCGATATAATCGATATGACTATATCGATATAATTATATCGATACAATCGATACAATTATATCGATTGTGTCGATATAATCGATATTTTTATATCGATTTTTATCGATTTGATAGTGGACAAATGAGAATAATTGAGGAATTAATTTTTTCATGAAATCAATTGAATTTTTAATCACGAAATTCCGCGAAGTTGAGAAAAAAAATGGGAAAATTGGGGATTAATCAACGTGATTGTCCCATCTCGTTTTATCTATCTCGCTGAAAGTTCGATAAAATATTGATAAAGGAAGGCCACGAGAAAAACTAATCACTGGGGCATGAAGAGAAGGCTGGGCTTATATAGATACTGATGGAAACATGAACGCCAGGTGATTGCACATCGAGTAGACAGAGAATTTGCGCCGACGCTCGGGGTATTATGGTCGGCTTTTAGTGGTTGTGTTACTCCAAGGGTGGGTACAAGAGAGACCAAGAGAGAGTGAGGGAAAGTGAGGGAGAGGGTGGGTTACAGAAAAACCAGGGGGATGAAAAGGTGGGAGGGTTGAACTGTGATCATGCAAGAGGCCTCAGTCGACGCGCGAGAGTTTAGAGGTACCGACCTCTCAATTCGTTCTTCCTTCATCACCAAGAGGTGCCCATCTTAAATTCAATATCAATACCTTTTCAATACCTTTTCACTTCAATCGTTTCAATCCAGTACATTCGATTTACGCACACAAAAATTATCCAACAATTACGCGAGAATTCCCTAATCCTCTGGCATAATCTGAAGGAGTACATTAGGATTTCGGTTTTTTCGGGATGAATTTTAGATAATATCTCAGAATTGAAGTGAGATTGTGATATTCTCGTCGGAATATTTTTTGTAGATCACATTCTTGTCTGGAAAAAAGGTAGAGGCAAGGATATCGCTAGCTTGTTTCAATTCCGAGATATTAACTGAAAATTGGCAACGAGAAAATTCACTTGTCCTGGTTATCCACTTTGCTGCATAAATTTCATTTCGTGGAAAATTATGGGGGAAACCTGAATTTTTGTGGGAGTGTCGCGTTTTATTTTTCTGGATCGTCACGCAAAAAGTCAGGGGAAAAATACGTGGAAAATTTCAGGTTTGTCCCGTAATTACTCATGAAATTACATTTAGCCTCAGGATTATGGATTCAACGTATAATTGAAATTGATTGAAATCGATCCATTAAAATTTTAATAACTATAGTAATATACTCTTTTTAGAGACAAGATATACTACATTCCATTTTTTTTTCGTGTGTTCCTTATTTTGCCTATCCATCTATTTCCATTCGTAATTCTATGATTTTTTATGATTTTCTTTAGTACGTTCTCTAGTGAAGTGTGAGGAAAGATAAGTCTGGGATCAAGTCACAAGGGATTCCAAGGGAAATATCAAAAGACTTCTTTTATAGATAATTCAATAAACTCGGGTGAAGTCACCTGTCGTTTTCTAAAAAAAAAATAAATTCCAAAAATAATTTAATACTTAACAAATATCACAGGCGTTGAAACCAAAAAAAAATATATATATTACATTATTAGATTGTTCATAATTAATGAGGATAAATATTGGACGATTTGTTTATCGATTTTCCTCAATTTAATTTCAGAAACCCTCATTAGAGATAATTTCGAGATAAATGACATGTGCACATCGTATATCAATCGAGAATTTCTCGTTACCCTAAGCAAATATCTCGTTAATGAATTCTTCCACGTGAAAAGGTTAACAGATTTTTCCCGGTGAAATTTACCTCTAAAACGAGGTTGTCCAATGGTTTCCTCTATTAGCTGAATAATCTCACGAGATTTATTGAATCATCTCGAGTTCTCCAACCCCTCGAACAGAATTACACTTTTACATTTGTTCCCTCACTTATTCATGGACGAATGGAAAATCGAAATAGTCCGTGTGCCATCGACGGAGGGAATTTACAAATTGAAAAGAGGAAATAAGAAAAAAAAAAAAAGTAAAATCCTGAGCTTGCGGATTTGTTTTGGGTGGATGGGTCGTTGCACTCTGCCTCTCATTTACCTTCCACTCATACTCTCAATGTATTTTCTCTCTCTCCTTTCTCATACTCTGTCTCACACTCTCTCTCTCTCTCTCTTTCTCTCTCGGACCATATTGTTGGGGTTGAAATGGCCCTCGGTACCAAGTAGACTATCGATCTTCAAACTGTTGGGGTAAACTGCACAATGAGAAACTATTTTTAGACGTACAGAGGTGAAATTAAAGAAATGGGTGAGAATTAAATATCGGATGATAACAATTCTCTCTCTCTCTCTCTCTCTCTCTCTCTCTCTCTCTCTCTCTCTCGCGTTGTCGAGTTTAAATGGAATTCTAACGGTTGAAATAACGATTGGAGTTTTCACTCGAGTTTTGTGGATGGGAAAGAGACGATGGGGTATTGTTGTTAAACTAGTCGTGCAGACGACACGAGGCCGGAAACCAGAGCTGTCTACCCACCTGTCGATACATCCATTTTCAACTCAATGGGAGAAAACGAAGAATTGAGGAAAATCTAATTCCGTGCTAATGAACGGAGAATTCTTTTTGTTTTTTTTTTTTTTTTTCATTTGATGTTTAATACGCTTTTGTTGAAGTCCCTTTGTGCTGTTTTTTTTTAGTTATTTTTTTTTTCTTTCAATTCTTTCCCAGTGGTTATTTTTCACTTGATGCATTTTGTTCTGCTCGTTGAATGAGTCTAAAATATTCTTTTCATTGTTCTCAAGTGTAAAAGGCGTTTGAGGGGAAAATGTTCGCTGCTATGGTGCTCAGCAAATACTCCAGACAGAGTACTAAATCCAATGATAATCATCGTCGTAATTCGAGCAAAAAGTTTAGTAATCGTACGAATCTTATCAACAATAATGTCATCAGTCTTATTGACAATAATCGTATCAACGACAGCCACGTGATCAATCGTAATCGCACGTTTGGAGCTACACCGGTGAGTGATTATCGGTTTTACTCCCCTATTTGTCACTTCAATTGTTGAAGAATGATAAATTTTCACTTATCAAGAGGCTCGTTGCAAGGAAATAAATGTGTCAGGTTTTTCTAGGCTGAAATTGAGTTGTTCCATCAGAATAAATTGAGGAAAAAAATGTTTAGATGTCCATTAAAAATACATCTGACAATTTTACCTAAATCGCATAATTACACAGATATCACATAATGATTAACACAGCGATAGGTAAACAAGTAAAAAATGATAAATCATTCTTTAGGAGATAAGAAAATTCCTTGGTAAAAAATGTAGTACCCTCTCCCTTGAAAAAAAAATCACCGCTGCGTGCATATCGCGTGATCATCTCCCAAACGAATAGTTAGAAAAAATATCAAGCTATTCTTGTAGCCCCTAATTAACCACAAAAAAAACGATGCCAATGATTTTCAACGCTCTCTCATATCTCGAATAATTCTTGAATGCGTGATTGAGGAAAATGAGGGAATAAAATTGCTGCCCCCAAAATGTCACAGCGATTATATTGATGCAATGTGAGTAATTCTCGCACTGGGGATGTTGTTATTCTGTTACCACATGCTCCGACCTTTCTCAACTCTCGAATGCCGAGCAAAAACATTACATTTACCCAAATAAAAATTCAAATTGAAATCTCTATTTTTTTTCAATATAGATTCGGAAAGGTTAAAAGTTGGTGCTAAATCTTGCACTCTCGTCATCTTATAAATTCCAAACACTCAAAATTCGTCGTCAATTAATCAATCAGCTAATTGATTTAAATGAATTAATTAAGGGGAGACTCTTGATGAGCACATTGTTTTTGGAGCTCTTATGCAAGATCACTTTCTTACAATTAATAATCTATCCCATTTGATTAAACTTGTTTCATTCTCGGTCTGTATGTAACAATGCAGCTTTATTTTTTATTCTGAATGCACGGTGACGATATGCAAAAGCGAGACCAACCGAAACATACCGAGTTGATCCGAGGGTCTATCGCGATAGCCATGCAACTCTTCCCCGTCGTTACCCCACCTCATCCCTGGGCTGTTCTTCAACCCGTCGGTTGTGTCGCCTTTCACTTGGCCATTCCGCTATACCAATCCAGGCCCAAGTCATGCTTCAGCAACCATACTCAACTTTTGTCCATTGCGAAAGCAACTTTGAAAATCCTCCACTGCCTCACCTTTGTCTTCCACTATTTCATTTTAATCACATTCATCATTCCTCCAATTATTTTCACGTGACAATAATGGTAAATAGCACAGAAGAGGTTGATGACTTGTTATTACGTTAGAGACAAACACATTTTTTTTTCCTCTTTTTCATTCTGTTTGACAGAAGGTGAATTGAATGAATATTGATTAAAACGGGATAATTCCATTTATCTCGACTCGTTCGGTTATATAATAATTGTTGCAGTAATTGCAGTAATGAATGATGCAGGAGTTAAATGTCAAGATAATTCGTTGTGAGTTTCATTGGATATGAGAGACGCAATCTGGATTATTGCGTAATTAATAAAACTTTCGGAATTTGACGCGTGGAAGTTAGTGAAATTTTGAGGGTTCATAGAGGTCGATTCAATGAGGTAAATTCCGGGTTTGACAGTCATTTGACACGCATTTTTTTTTTCTTTCATCATTCTATCCTGTCATTTGATTGCAATTTTGATAACGAATTATCTTAATATTTGTCAGTGAATTGTTTAAAGACAACGATTTTCCCGCGTCTCCTAATACTATAATCTCAATAAATCCGTGTCCAGCATTCTTTCCCACTGACGGTATTTATTCAGGATAAATAACATTGAAAAAATGTCCACTCGACGGTATTTACATTCGTCGAGTGTGCCTACAGGACACTTGTTCCCTGGGGAAAAAGGAATAATTAAAATGGGTAGAACGGTGAAAAAAAAGTCAAAGGGGGAATTTTTGAGATGTGCCTAACACCTCGAACGTGACTACCGGGTGTCCATTTACGTTTCAAGTCAAGTCTCGGGCAACGAGTTTTCTGTTCAATCTCCCTCTTTTCCCCTCTGAAGAAACCGTTCCACTGGCAACACACACTCAAAATCCCGCGCCTTTCTTCGCGCGATCGCGGTTGCCTGTCAGTTGGCATCCGAGTGCCCATCGGACAACATCGGTACTTGTTACACACCGTTTCACCTTCCACCACATTTTTTACCTATTTTTTTTTTCTCTCGATCTATCATTCTCGAGTGCAGTGAGCGATTTGCAATGTTACGTATCCCCACGGTACCTCGGACAATGAAAAAATAAATTTATCAAACAATGACGAGGAAATGCTGTGTATTTTCATTTGGGATAATTCTTCGCTGTTGAAAAAGCAAAAAGAAGGCTTTTAAAATTGTTGTGATTCAGAGCATAAAATTGCTCGTGCTACCGGTTAAGATAATGACTTGGAAATTATAAAGAGTTACTAGTCCAAAAGTGTAATTCCAGACAATACTATTTTCATCGGGCAATGAGCAGCATCTGATTTGATAAATCGATGCTGCCGCTATCGATTGAATAAATCATCAATCAACGGAGACAAATGAAAATAAATCGAGTATCCCTCTGAAAAAGCCAACTTTCACTGCTGCTTGAACGATCCGATCTCCTTCAATTCAAACGTTATATAAATCCATTTCGTGCACTAATTATCGGTATCTATGGCTCAAGT
The DNA here is from genome assembly GCF_000806365.1 of Fopius arisanus. Lineage (NCBI taxonomy): Eukaryota > Metazoa > Arthropoda > Insecta > Hymenoptera > Braconidae > Fopius > Fopius arisanus. The sequence goes on from NW_011887839.1 coordinate 106,153, forward strand.
ATTTGACGATACAATGACTACGTGGAGTTTTATCCCGAGAATCGTGAGGAATGTGTACCAGGTGTGTCCCTGTGAAAATCTGAGAAAATCGTAGGACAAGTCGACAACGAGTGGAGATGGGAATGGAATATTATTTGACGATTTGAGTGGGCCTATAGTCATTGTGCAAACATTGACAATTAAAATAGTGAGGCAAGTGGAGAAATGGAAAGTATTAATTTAGTTGTTTCGCGTTTATGTACGCAACAGCAAACGATTAAAATAAGAAACGGTCAGACACAGCAAACTGTAGTGATGGCACCGTCTCACCTCAACGGATCGGCGCAGTTCATTTCCGGCGGATACGTCGGCTACATGCCCCTTCAATCCTGGCCATATCCATCTAACCAGCATCAACAGCAGCAGCAGCAGCAGCAACAGAGTCCAAGACGTAATGGTGGTAGACCACTGTCTCATCCACCTCCTCCACCACCATCAACGGTGTTACAACGCAACAATAATGTCACCAATGGACAGCATCAACTAAAGAGCAATTCACTTCCGCGATCGCGAATTGGCACGCAAACAAAAAGCACGACGCCCTCGGTGAGTCATCTGAAGATGGAGGCAATGATTTCTGTCCCACACGTGCAATAGAGTTTGTACTGCTTGTCCTTCTATAGACATGAGTTGGTACACTCATCGGCCTTTATCGGTGGTAAGGTGGATGATCTATCGGCAATATATCACAAATATTTGCGGTAATCATTGGTGATTATCGGAGAGCCATCACTTTGGACATTTTATTATTTTTATCGATTTTTTAAAAAGTCTGGTATGAGGTGAATTCTCAGAGGTTTTAACGGTATATTCTTGGGACGCGGTGATTATTTCAATGCGTAGATGGTCAGGGAAATGCCGTTTCTCAGGTGGGGAGGGGATTGTGGTGGGTGGGAATGAGGTATTAGGAATGGCACAGCTTAGCATTTACACGATTTCCTAATATGTAGACCATATTTTTTTGAGGTAACTTTATTATGATGGGAGAAAAACTGGTCAAAATTCATATTGAGGAATAGGAGGGAGGGGAAGAAATAGGGCCTTGGACAAAGTGGCCTCGGGGATACGTACAATGGGTTTTTGCGTTAAAAAATTGTAATTGGTATAGTGTGAAAGGAAGAGGAACATTGTTCCTTTCGGTCTCATGTATCTGTTTTTGTTGTAGCCTTCATCAACTCAATGTGTAGCGAATGGGTCAATTAAATGAGATGCAAAAACATTCTCGTTTGAAGTTCACTTTTTCTGAATTGTACTTGAATAATAGCTGTTATATTTTATGCTGGCTACGAAAAAATATGCTGAGTGAAAGACATCCATCTTTTGAATTCAGAGTAAGATAATTGCCCTCAACCCCGTGCATACCAAAGTATATATAAAATATGTTTTGCGCATATTTTTATAGATTTTTCTATGCGGGAAACATTTTCAATATAAAAAAATCCGTTATTTTTAAATTGATCCATAACAATTCTTCAGTTGAGAATACCGATAAACTTTAATGTGCATTTTCTTGATTGACTCACTGAAATATTCTTTGAGGAAAATACTATTCTCGGCCGCCAATTTTCTTCCTGTACAATTTTTTTTTTTCTCAACTTGAAAATGGGTAGAGTAAAATTTTTATCTGCGTGTGGGAAAATTCTTTTCATAATGTCTACAATTGTTTGACATATATTTTGCAAAATGAATGAAACATAATTGCTGTTAAATGCAACCAGTGAATTTACCATACAACTGAGCTTTCGCTTGAGGAAAGAAATAAAATAATTTCAAGGTCTACATAACAGTTTTTAAAGGAAAATTTTTATGGAGTGACTCGTGTTGTTTCCTCTCCTTGCACAGTTGTGCCTTAAACGAGCCAAGGCGAACGGCATTGTTGGCAATCCCATTGATACTTTCGTAATAAACAATGGATAGAAAAAGAAAATCCGAGAGTTTGAAAGATGAAAAAAATCTTTAAACCCACATGGTGATCTTATGAATAATTCTTTTTCTTTTCTGTTCTGTTCTTTGTTTGTGGCTGGTGGCAGAAGGTAGATCCCGAGCTGATATTTACCAAGCAGGAGAGAATTGGAAAGGGCAGCTTTGGGGAGGTGTTCAAAGGGATTGACAACAGGACCCAGCACGTTGTTGCCATCAAAATCATTGATTTGGAAGAAGCTGAGGATGAGATCGAGGACATACAGCAGGAGATTATGGTACTGTCGCAGTGCGACAGTCCATACGTCACCAAATATTATGGTTCCTATCTCAAGGTAATTTTCAAAACTACTTCCGTAATTACTAACGGCCTCCTTCTAAATAATCTCATTAAAATTATATAATACCATTATTAACCATGAAAATGTTCCATTCACATTCTTTTCTAAAGACATCAATTCAGCAGAACTAATATATTTTCTCAGTATAACGCACCTCATTGCCTAGATTTTTTAAAATCCCCTTCTGACGTAGTCTGTGGCCCTTGTAATAACATAAATAGATGAAAAAAAAATGGGACTTGATAATAATGATACGAGACTTATTAAAAATAAATAAATAATCTATTGGCCTTGTCCGGACGATTGATCTAAAAAAAAGTACAACGGTGTATTTTATTCCTGATGGATTATTAACACACGATATGGTCCATATGATACAACAGACTTGAGTCCCCCCCTGGTAAATGCAGCTGAGATAAGTATTGATGGGGGGTACTGGCCCATCCGTGATGCTCGTGGATATAATTATAACGGTGTGCGACGGATGGCACGATTACCTCTACCTTGCCTCACCGAACTCCTCACCACTCTCCACTCGACCCAACTTCTACACACACATTCCATTTTATTTACGTCCTTTTACCTCAACTTGTTCCTCTCATCTTTATGGGGGATTAAAAATTAATGAAACAAAAAAATCTATATCATGAGATATGCGCATTCCAATGAAACTATCTCATGAATATTTCTTCTAAATTATATACAAGCGCATAAGTTTTGGGCTTTTTGGGTGTTTCTTTTGTAAATCGTAATGCGGTGAGAACTTGATTTTTAACGTCTTTGGATTCTCTGAATTTTATGGATCACTGCAATACATATGTGAAATCTGAATTGATGTTGTTGAATTGTTTAATACCAGCGTAAATGTTTTATTCCAATTTTTATGCGTTTTCTCGAGTGCTCTCGAGTTAAAAGCGTCAGCGATATCTGATGGATATTTCTTTTTTTATTCAATGTCTGAGGAACCATTGACCCGATTGGAATTTTCATCGCGTTAAAATATTCGCGGGGATAATACCTATTCATGAGGAGAAAAAGCTGATCACCTTCCTATGACACCGCACAGAGTTATCGCCATTTTTTAACATTTTCTCTGAGCATCGCATGTACGTGGGATGCATTGAAAAATTATTGGCATATCTAACTAGAATTTACAAGCTTTCATTATGTTAAATAATTCGCTATTGGTGTCTGGAAACGATGTTCAAGTCCAACAAGAGATAGTGATATTTTTCGGAGACTATTCTCTGAACTCTCGGCCTCAAGAAAATTACGCGTTAGTTAATAATTGAATAAAAATCTATAATTTCGAAATTGATGAGTCCATTACATCCACTTTAGTGTGTCTCCAGGGGTAGAGTCTTAGGAATCGTGGAATCTCGAAGCATTAACAAAATATTTATAAGAACATTGCTTGTAGCTCGGATTGTACTCTACGAAGATGCCCCCTGGGATGTCCCTATTCCCTTCAGATTTAAAGATACCGAAGAAATGGTTTTGAACTTTGGTTGACCTCTCTCAATACTTGATCGATTGAGGTCATGTCTCCCCCAAATGAACGATAGACAATCAATTAGTACAAACTGCTGAGAAATTAGAGAGGGATTACTCAACTCATATTTTCTTTAATTTTATTCTACGCATTCAAATAATATTCACGATTTTTCATTCAATTCCAGGGGACTAAGCTGTGGATCATCATGGAATACTTGGGTGGTGGTTCCGCTTTGGATCTCATGAAGGCCGGAAGCTTTGAGGAGATGCATATTGCCGTTATTTTGCGAGAGGTACTCAAAGGACTTGATTATCTCCACAGCGAAAGGAAATTACATCGAGATATTAAAGGTAGGATATTTAAATGGATAGCTAGGTGTTAAGTTATCTGTGAGATTTTTTTTTTTTTCACTTGGGACTGTTTTACAGCTGCAAACGTTCTGCTGAGCGAAATGGGTGATGTTAAACTAGCGGACTTTGGTGTCGCTGGACAACTGACGAACACAACGAGCAAGAGAAATACATTTGTGGGGACTCCATTCTGGATGGCGCCGGAAGTCATCAAACAATCGGCCTATGATTCTAAAGTAAATATGACAATATTTTTTATCATCTTTTTCGGTTATGATTTCCTCACCTATGACTCAAATCGCGAAATTTAATTGGACGTGCACATGAAAAAAAAATTCATCTTTACGGTGCAATTGATTTTCACTGCAGAGTCAAGGAGAGAAATATTCCCTCGCGTTTATCGTTTCGTCTCTCTCGGGAATTCATTTCATTCGAATAATGTCTTCCTAACGGGAGCGGGTATTTCATCCATCTACTCTCACTGCAAAATCTTTAATAATGAATTCTGCAGCGAAATGTTAAAAAGAAATGAGTCAACTTACCTCTTCTGTGAGTTTTTCATATATATCTGTGAGACTAAACTTTTTCAAAACAAAGTAGTAAACACGAAGAATACTGTTGTGGAAATTTCTCCCGCAGAGAAATGATAATTCTTGGAAGCCGACTCTAAATAGAAATACTCATTTCCATCCCGTTCTCCTCAATAATGTAAATAACATGGATTTAAAATTTCGTGAATTTATACGAGATGTAAATTGTCGATTGGAGAATAGAAAAATGAAATAGCTTAAAAAATACATGTAACGTCTAATGTCCTCGCGTTTTATTTCAGGCAGACATTTGGTCTCTTGGGATAACCGCTATTGAACTGGCAAAAGGTGAACCACCAAACAGCGAGCTCCACCCGATGCGAGTCCTCTTCCTCATCCCCAAGAACAATCCTCCCCAATTAACCGGAAACTATACAAAGCAGTTCAAAGAATTTGTCGAAGCCTGCCTGAACAAAGACCCCGAGAACCGTCCCACTGCGAAGGAACTCTTGAAATTTCAATTTATTCGTAAAGCAAAGAAGAATTCATATTTAATCGATTTGATTGATCGCTACAAGAAATGGAAGTCCCTGAGAAGCGAAGAATCGGAGACTGAGAGTGAGAACTCTGATTCGGAGGATTCAAAACAGGACAGCGATCTGGACGAACCATGGATAATGACTGTGAAAGGTCCTCACGGTGGAAAATCTCCAATGATGCCGGTTTTAGCTCCCATGGAGGATCAAGCAACATTGAGTAATTCCTTGAGTAATTCAATGAGCAACAGTAGTCCAAATCACAGCACTGATAAGACCCACGCCAATGGTGGAACAACCTCACCCTCTCAAGACCCATTAGAATCGCCAATATTTTATTACAAGAATGAATCGAGAGATTCTTTACGTGAATCTCTACCAAGAGATGACAATACGCCGTCCCAACAGAATCCAATGCAGAGTCCAGTGCAAAAATCAGCTGTTTGGTGTGATACAAGTGAGGATCGCCAGTTCAGAGATTTTAGACAGCAGAAAAAACCACAGGTGCGTGATAATAATACACCTAAGGCTAGGAGAAGCAATTCAAAACCTGATGTGCCTGTTGTGCCAATGGAGGATAAACAGCGACCGAGGAGCTCACAAGAGCCCAAACATGCTCGCAGTCCTACTCTCAATTCACTTCTCTTTCCGCTTCTTTCGGAACTTCAACGCAAGTATCAATATTCGACGAGGGACAATAATGGAGAGGGCACTGGAGGCCGACCTGGTGGTGCTGTTGAGGAATTGAGGAGTGCGTTTGAGCTGGCTGAACGCACGTCCCCAGGAATTAATGAAGCACTCGTTAAGGAAGTTCTCAAGGCCCTCCTACCAACTAATCATTCGGACAGCAGGTTGTCGCTCATCATGGAGAAGATTACTTTAAGGTAAGATTATCGCTTTACCTTTTTTTAAACACGAGATCGCTATTCATTCGGAATTTTTGAGATTCGTTGTCGTGGCTCGGTTCGGCTGAATCGAAAAATTTTCAATTTTCATCAAAATTGTTAACGAGTTCACAACTAAATATCTCTCGGGAGAATAATGATTAGAGAAAGGATACAGATACAGCATCTGTAGAATTAAAAAGGATTTCCGGGACAGTTTACCCTGTATTTTTATCACTGCTGGTTCGCGAGATATCCGCTGTTAAATTGTGCAAGAGTATTCTCAATTTTTATGAAAATTCTTAACAATGTTCAATGTTGAATGTTTCTCGGAGAAAAAATGATATTATGAAAGGAAAAGCCTTTCTCCTTTCTATACTAGGACTGAGATTACGATGACGAGATATCGCTTCAATTCCTCTGTTAAAAATCGGAGAAAATTGTGGATAAAATCACAACTTATCTCGTTGAAATTTGAAAATAGTCAATTATTTTTGGGCCGGATGTGGGCCACTTGTCCCTAATTTACCTATTTATTCTCATAAATAGGTCAATTAGTTTTGGTACTGGTCGATATCCTATTCTAGATGAGTCGTTCCATCTCCAGGAGGAAATGGTTTACCGGAAGTCATTAAGAGACGTTTTGCCTTCATCCGGATTTCAGAATGCTCTCCAAGCATTTTTTTTCTCCAGTGTAACCATTTTCTCGCCGTATTCCTATTGCTTAATTTTTTAAAGATAGCCTAGATTAAACAATTAGAATAGAATTTTTATTTTAATTCGATAACTCGTTATAATCTAGTGATTTTATTTTTGTGATTCTCAGGGATACGTAGGAGAAGGTTTGGACTGAAGTCCGAAAATGACTGTGGATTGAAAGCACCTTGACATTATGAATGGATTCTCGTCTTTTGATTCGAACTCTATAAAATCGGGATATCATCAACCAACCACAAGTGTACTTGTGCTTCGACGAATTCACGAGAGCAATCGTGTGCCAGCGGTCTATCCGAATTCCTGCCTATATTTAAAAAAATGCAAAAATGCAAAAAAGCGAAAAAAAAAACAACAAAACTCCGAGAAAAAAATGTTGAAAAAAATTGAAAAGTTGAGATGAAAAAAAAAAATGGAAAAATGCCTCGGTCTGTCGCAGTTGTTCGTTCGTTTTAAATAATGCCAAGTTCTCCATTTTAATTCCTTTCTTTAGTTGTTTTATGCACTCGTTAATGGGTGAGAGGAAAAGTTTTAGGAACGTTTATCACGTTACGTTTAAACTATAGCAACGACCGAGGCTGTTTATAGAGAAAAAGGAGGCAAAAATCCAGGCATTATTGTACACTGGAAATGAAAAGCCATGTAAATATGTATGTAGCTCGATAAGATATACTTATTGTTATGGTCGACAATGTTCCGGCCGATTTCCCCTTCCCACATTCCCTTCGCGAATTACGTCGCGTACGGGAGGTTTGTTCGAAACTAGAAGAGAAAAAAAGAGTTTAAAAAAGATTTTATAGTGGGAAAATACGTCGACGGACCAGTCGATTTTCCCTCCCTTCCCCATCCCTCAGTTATTGACTTTCTCCTAGTGTTAACTCATCATTTTTTGTTCTATTCCTCTGTTTTACTTTTTATTCTTTTTTTTTGCATTTTCATTTGAGAGTTGATGACGAATTATTAACATGATTGAATTAGGGTGGATTGAGGTGAGATGAGGCACATATGCATGATTACTGAAATATCGAGAAAATAATCCGTGAAAAATTCTTTTGGGTTGTCTCCTTTCGTCGTTTAATTACTCAAATAAACGTAGGCAGTTTAAAATGAGAATAAAAAAGGGTGAGAGTGTAGAAAAATGTCCTCGGACATTACATGGCAGTGAGTTCTATGAGTACCATGTGTAGTATTCCGTAATGAGACTAGTGGATTAGAGAATGCATTAGAAAGAATAATTAAATGAAAAATTTATGAAACAGTAGATAATTGAAGGAAGTTATCATCAATTATTTTATTATCATTCCTACTATGTTGTTAAGGTATTTCGAGGGAATATCACAGAATATCAGCGTCAATGAAATAATTTGTCATTGCTTAACGGTCCTACGAGAATCCTTTGAAAGTTCTAACATTTCCTCTACCCTCTCACCCTCATCGCATTTCTGCTCGTTCTCCTCAATAGCTACTATTCAAAAGGGTTTATGTAGAGGAGTAAATGTAAAGAATTCACATTTTATTTGAACACGTAGATGAATATATATTTTTGTTGATTATAAAATCATCTTGAGTGAGTACTCGCGGGGGAAAAAATGGATTATTTGAGAAATGCTCTTTCACTTTGCCCTCATCAAACTTGTTTCCTAAAACTAATGAAAATTTTGGACTCCATACGTTGGATCTCTACATACAATCTCACTGAATTCCATTTTACTCTTATTTTCTCATTAATTTTCTCTTTGCTCCTTATAAGTGGCCATTACTATTTATTATTTTCCTCGATCATGTCAAGTAGTCTTCACATGAAACAATGCGAAAAATAAAAACAACTAAAGCTCTTCAATATTGAAACCCATCGAATAATCAACAATTGTAATTGAGTCGGATTTAAAAGTCGAGGAGAAGTGAGAATGAGAGAGTGAGAAAAGCTGTAAAAAAATGAAATAGAGACTAACGTGGTAGTAATAATGGGGAAAGATACTGGAGTAGATTTGCAATTTATGTATATATTGTATTTTGCAATCTACGGCTGCGTTGGCATGTATTATATACGGTTAAAGGGGTTCATCCATAGGAGATTCCAGTGGGAAGAAAAAATGTATGATTAGGTATTTCGTTTGGACAGGCATGTACAAATCTTAAAAGAAAATGGGAAAACGAAAATAATAAATCTGTATTGATTCTACTGGTTGCATACAATTTTTCAATTGTTTTGGTAGGAATATTTTTAAATAATAATAAATATGTTTTTACAGATTTTTACAGGAATAATTACCGGCCGAGGGACCGCCGGTAAAAACAAATTTTATCCTCCAAGTTTCTTTGAAGTTTCTCATCTATTATATTAGTTTCGAGTCATAATTTTACCGCCTTTTCAGTTGCTCGACAACCTCCATTGGTTATTGATCTATCTGTGTCTTTTAATTATTTATATTATCCCGGATTGTTAAAAATGCCAGTCGAAAGTTCTTGCAGTATTAAATTTGCGAAACTCTCTGAGAAGGCGTTTGCACCAGTGAGAGGCTCCGTCCAGGCTGCGGGGTATGATCTCAAGAGGTGAGTAACGTTAATAGAATATTCTATCTGCTAATTTAAACATGAGATTTACAACTTTTTTTTTGTTTATTGTTGATTCTAGTGCTTATGAGTATGTCATCCCAGGGAGAGGAAAGGAACTCGTCAAAACGGATCTTCAGATCCAAGTTCCTGACGGAACCTATGGAAGAGTAGCTCCTCGTTCTGGACTGGCCTGGAAAAATCACATTGATGTCGGTGCTGGTGTCATCGATGCAGATTACAGGTATTGCATTTTTTTTAAGAGGAACGTCCATGTTTTCGGGTTTTCTAAAGCCGGTGTTGTTCAATAACACATCTACCGGCGTTTAGAACCGAAAATTTTATTTACAGTGGATATTTTTTCTGCTGCCGATGAATTATCGGTAGTATAGCGGTCGGTAACTTATCGTTATTTAAATGTCGAATTATTGTGTTGTGTATTATTGCAATATTAATTTTTATCAATTCTGTTTCGTTTTATATTTAAAACAATGGTGATATAAAACTGTTAAAGCAACATTAGCCAATTTATGAATTAATGGATTAATGATGTTTTCGGTTCTAGAGGAAATGTCGGAGTCGTGATGTTCAATCACAGTGACTCAGATTTCAAGATATCACCAGGAGATCGAGTGGCTCAGCTCATCTGCGAGAAGATCGCTTATCCTGATTTGGTGGAAGTGAAAACTTTGGATTCCACTGAAAGGGGTGATGGAGGATTTGGGTCAACAGGCACCAACTGATTCGCACAATCTCCAAACACGAAAGAAACCATAAACAACCTGGAATACATCATCTCCGTACTATTTTTTACTGTATTTATTGTTAAAACTATCAATAAATAATTTTTCTACCAAATAAACAATGTGTCTGTTCATTTTCCTGGAAGGTGGGGGGGTGTTCTCTCATAAAATTAGTCATAAGCATAGAAAAAATTAATTGAACAAAATTCCATTTATTAACCCTTAATCTCAACTTTTTAACCCTTAATCTTAATTTTTTAATCCTTGTCTTAACTTTCTGACCCTTAATCTTGACTTTTAACCCTTATTAAGTTAAAATAAATTTTATAGTGAGGTAAAATGGACCAGGAAGGTATTATGGACCAGTATTCTGACTAAATTGGGGTAAGATGGACCAGGAAGGTATTATGGACCAGTATTTGACTAAATTGGGGTAAGATGGACCAGGAAGGTATTATGGACCAGTATTTGACTAAATTGGGGTAAGATGGACCGGGAAGGAATTATGGACCCATATTTGACTAAATTGGGGTAA